>NC_081181.1:108112644-108271975 GCF_029867415.1 Vicia villosa | reverse complement strand
TCAGTAATGATTAAACAGTTTTGTATTTGAAGAATCTTGTCTAAAATTCAATTTTCATATATGGGGTATGTTCAGTAATGATTAAACAGTTTTGTATTTGAAGAATCTTGTCTAAAATTCAATTTTCATATATGGGGTATGTTCAGTAATGATTAAACAGTTTTGTATTTGAAGAATCTTATCTAAAATTCAATTTTCATATATGGGGTATGTTCAGTAATGATTAAATAGTTTTGTATTTGAAAAATCTTGGCTAAAATTCAATTTTCATATATGGAGTATGTTCAGTAATGATTAAACAGTTTTGTATTTGAAGAATCTTGTCTAAAATTCAATTTTTCATATATGGGGTATGTTCAGTAATGATTAAACAGTTTTGTATTTGAAGAATCTTGTCTAAAATTCAATTTTGATATATGGAGTATGTTCAGTAATGATTAAACAGTTTTGTATTTGAAGAATCTTGTCTAAAATTCAATTTTCATATATGGGGTATGTTGAGTAATGATTAAACAGTTTTGTATTTGAAGAATCTTGGCTAAAATTCAATTTTGATATATGGGGTATGTTCAGTAATGATTAAACAGTTTTGTATTTGAAGAATCTTGTCTAAAATTCAATTTTGATATATGGGGTATGTTCAGTAATGATTAAACAGTTTTGTATTTGAAGAATCTTGTCTAAAATTCAATTTTCATATATGGGGTATGTTCAGTAATGATTAAACAGTTCTGTATTTGAAGAATCTTGTCTAAAATTCAATTTTCATATATGGGGTATGTTCAGAAATGATTAAACAGTTTTGTATTTGAAGAATCTTGGCTAAAATTCAATTTTCATATATGGGGTATGTTCAGTAATGATTAAACAGTTTTGTATTTGAAGAATCTTGGCTAAAATTCAATTTTCATATATGGGGTATGTTCAGTAATGATTAAACAGTTTTGTATTTGAAGAATCTTGGCTAAAATTCAATTTTCATATATGGGGTATGTTCAGTAATGATTAAACAGTTTTGTATTTGAAGAATCTTGGCTAAAATTCAATTTTCATATATGGGGTATGTTCAGTAATGATTAAACAGTTTTGTATTTCAAGAATCTTGGCTAAAATTCAATTTTCATATATGGGGTATGTTCAGTAATGATTAAACAGTTTTGTATTTGAAGAATCTTGGCTAAAATTCAATTTTCATATATGGGGTATGTTCAGTAATGATTAAACAGTTTTGTATTTGAAGAATCTTGGCTAAAATTCAATTTTCATATATGGGGTATGTTCAGTAATGATTAAACAGTTTTGTATTTGAAGAATCTTGGCTAAAATTCAATTTTCATATATGGGGTATGTTCAGTAATGATTAAACAGTTTTGTATTTGAAGAATCTTGGCTAAAATTCAATTTTCATATATGGGGTATGTTCAGTAATGATTAAACAGTTTTGTATTTGAAGAATCTTGGCAAAATTCAATTTTCATATATGGGGTATGTTCAGTAATGATTAAACAGTTTTGTATTTGAAGAATCTTGTCTAAAATTCAATTTTCATATATGGGGTATGTTCAGTAATGATTAAACAGTTTTGTATTTGAAGAATCTTGTCTAAAATTCAATTTTGATATATGGGGTATGTTCTGTAATGATTAAACACTTTTGTATTTGAAGAATCTTGGCTAAAATTCAATTTTCATATATGGGGTATGTTCAGTAATGATTAAACAGTTTTGTATTTGAGGAATCTTGGCTAAAATTCAATTTTCATATATGGGGTATGTTCAGTAATGATTAAACAGTTTTGTATTTGAGGAATCTTGGCTAAAATTCAATTTTCATATATGGGGTATGTTCAGTAATGATTAAACAGTTTTGTATTTGAAGAATCTTGTCTAAAATTCAATTTTCATATATGGGGTATGTTCAGTAATGATTAAACAGTTTTGTATTTGAAGAATCTTGTCTAAAATTCAATTTTCATATATGGGGTATGTTCAGTAATGATTAAACAGTTTTGTATTTGAAGAATCTTGTCTAAAATTCAATTTTCATATATGGGGTATGTTCAGTAATGATTAAACAGTTTTGTATTTGAAGAATCTTGTCTAAAATTCAATTTTCATATATGGGGTATGTTCAGTAATGATTAAACAGTTTTGTATTTGAAGAATCTTGTCTAAAATTCAATTTTCATATATGGGGTATGTTCAGTAATGATTAAACAGTTTTGTATTTGAAGAATCTTGTCTAAAATTCAATTTTCATATATGGGGTATGTTCAGTAATGATTAAACAGTTTTGTATTTGAAGAATCTTGTCTAAAATTCAATTTTCATATTTGGGGTATGTTCAGTAATGATTAAACAGTTTTGTATTTGAAGAATCTTGGCTAAAATTCAATTTTCATATATGGGGTATGTTCAGTAATGATTAAACAGTTTTGTATTTGAAGAATCTTGGCTAAAATTCAATTTTCATATATGGGGTATGTTCAGTAATGATTAAACAGTTTTGTATTTGAAGAATCTTGGCTAAAATTCAATTTTGATATATGGAGTATGTTCAGTAATGATTAAACAGTTTTGTATTTGAAGAATCTTGTCTAAAATTCAATTTTCATATATGGGGTATGTTCAGTAATGATTAAATAGTTTTGTATTTGAAGAATCTTGTCTAAAATTCAATTTTCATATATGGGGTATGTTCAGTAATGATTAAACAGTTTTGTATTTGAAGAATCTTGTCTAAAATTCAATTTTGATATATGGGGTATGTTCTGTAATGATTAAACACTTTTGTATTTGAAGAATCTTGTCTAAAATTCAATTTTGATATATGGGGTATGTTCAGTAATGATTAAACAGTTTTGTATTTGAAGAATCTTGGCTAAAATTCAATTTTCATATATGGGGTATGTTCAGTAATGATTAAACAGTTTTGTATTTGAAGAATCTTGGCTAAAATTCAATTTTGATATATGGAGTATGTTCAGTAATGATTAAACAGTTTTGTATTTGAAGAATCTTGTCTAAAATTCAATTTTCATATATGGGGTATGTTCAGTAATGATTAAACAGTTTTGTATTTGAAGAATCTTGTCTAAAATTCAATTTTCATATATGGGGTATGTTCAGTAATGATTAAACAGTTTTGTATTTGAAGAATCTTGTCTAAAATTCAATTTTCATATATGGGGTATGTTCAGTAATGATTAAACAGTTTTGTATTTGAAGAATCTTGTCTAAAATTCAATTTTCATATATGGGGTATGTTCAGTAATGATTAAACAGTTTTGTATTTGAAGAATCTTGTCTAAAATTCAATTTTCATATATGGGGTATGTTCAGTAATGATTAAACAGTTTTGTATTTGAAGAATCTTGTCTAAAATTCAATTTTCATATATGGGGTATGTTCAGTAATGATTAAACAGTTTTGTATTTGAAGAATCTTGTCTAAAATTCAATTTTCATATATGGGGTATGTTCAGTAATGATTAAACAGTTTTGTATTTGAAGAATCTTGGCTAAAATTCAATTTTCATATATGGGGTATGTTCAGTAATGATTAAACAGTTTTGTATTTGAAGAATCTTGGCTAAAATTCAATTTTGATATATGGAGTATGTTCAGTAATGATTAAACAGTTTTGTATTTGAAGAATCTTGTCTAAAATTCAATTTTCATATATGGGGTATGTTCAGTAATGATTAAACAGTTTTGTATTTGAAGAATCTTGTCTAAAATTCAATTTTCATATATGGGGTATGTTCAGTAATGATTAAACAGTTTTGTATTTGAAGAATCTTGTCTAAAATTCAATTTTCATATATGGGGTATGTTCAGTAATGATTAAACAGTTTTGTATTTGAAGAATCTTGTCTAAAATTCAATTTTCATATATGGGGTATGTTCAGTAATGATTAAACAGTTTTGTATTTGAAGAATCTTGTCTAAAATTCAATTTTCATATATGGGGTATGTTCAGTAATGATTAAACAGTTTTGTATTTGAAGAATCTTATCTAAAATTCAATTTTCATATATGGGGTATGTTCAGTAATGATTAAATAGTTTTGTATTTGAAGAATCTTGGCTAAAATTCAATTTTCATATATGGAGTATGTTCAGTAATGATTAAACAGTTTTGTATTTGAAGAATCTTGTCTAAAATTCAATTTTTCATATATGGGGTATGTTCAGTAATGATTAAACAGTTTTGTATTTGAAGAATCTTGTCTAAAATTCAATTTTGATATATGGAGTATGTTCAGTAATGATTAAACAGTTTTGTATTTGAAGAATCTTGTCTAAAATTCAATTTTCATATATGGGGTATGTTCAGTAATGATTAAACAGTTTTGTATTTGAAGAATCTTGGCTAAAATTCAATTTTGATATATGGGGTATGTTCAGTAATGATTAAACAGTTCTGTATTTGAAGAATCTTGTCTAAAATTCAATTTTCATATATGGGGTATGTTCAGTAATGATTAAACAGTTCTGTATTTGAAGAATCTTGTCTAAAATTCAATTTTCATATATGGGGTATGTTCAGTAATGATTAAACAGTTTTGTATTTGAAGAATCTTGTCTAAAATTCAATTTTCATATATGGGGTATGTTCAGTAATGATTAAACAGTTTTGTATTTGAAGAATCTTGGCTAAAATTCAATTTTCATATATGGGGTATGTTCAGTAATGATTAAACAGTTTTGTATTTGAAGAATCTTGGCTAAAATTCAATTTTCATATATGGGGTATGTTCAGTAATGATTAAACAGTTTTGTATTTGAAGAATCTTGGCTAAAATTCAATTTTCATATATGGGGTATGTTCAGTAATGATTAAACAGTTTTGTATTTCAAGAATCTTGGCTAAAATTCAATTTTCATATATGGGGTATGTTCAGTAATGATTAAACAGTTTTGTATTTCAAGAATCTTGGCTAAAATTCAATTTTCATATATGGGGTATGTTCAGTAATGATTAAACAGTTTTGTATTTGAAGAATCTTGGCTAAAATTCAATTTTCATATATGGGGTATGTTCAGTAATGATTAAACAGTTTTGTATTTGAAGAATCTTGGCTAAAATTCAATTTTCATATATGGGGTATGTTCAGTAATGATTAAACAGTTTTGTATTTGAAGAATCTTGGCTAAAATTCAATTTTCATATATGGGGTATGTTCAGTAATGATTAAACAGTTTTGTATTTGAAGAATCTTGGCTAAAATTCAATTTTCATATATGGGGTATGTTCAGTAATGATTAAACAGTTTTGTATTTGAAGAATCTTGGCAAAATTCAATTTTCATATATAGGGTATGTTCAGTAATGATTAAACAGTTTTGTATTTGAAGAATCTTGTCTAAAATTCAATTTTGATATATGGGGTATGTTCTGTAATGATTAAACAGTTTTGTATTTGAAGAATCTTGGCTAAAATTCAATTTTCATATATGGGGTATGTTCAGTAATGATTAAACAGTTTTGTATTTGAAGAATCTTGGCAAAATTCAATTTTCATATATAGGGTATGTTCAGTAATGATTAAACAGTTTTGTATTTGAAGAATCTTGTCTAAAATTCAATTTTCATATATGGGGTATGTTCAGTAATGATTAAACAGTTTTGTATTTGAAGAATCTTGGCTAAAATTCAATTTTGATATATGGGGTATGTTCAGTAATGATTAAACAGTTCTGTATTTGAAGAATCTTGTCTAAAATTCAATTTTCATATATGGGGTATGTTCAGTAATGATTAAACAGTTCTGTATTTGAAGAATCTTGTCTAAAATTCAATTTTCATATATGGGGTATGTTCAGTAATGATTAAACAGTTTTGTATTTGAAGAATCTTGTCTAAAATTCAATTTTCATATATGGGGTATGTTCAGTAATGATTAAACAGTTTTGTATTTGAAGAATCTTGGCTAAAATTCAATTTTCATATATGGGGTATGTTCAGTAATGATTAAACAGTTTTGTATTTGAAGAATCTTGGCTAAAATTCAATTTTCATATATGGGGTATGTTCAGTAATGATTAAACAGTTTTGTATTTGAAGAATCTTGGCTAAAATTCAATTTTCATATATGGGGTATGTTCAGTAATGATTAAACAGTTTTGTATTTCAAGAATCTTGGCTAAAATTCAATTTTCATATATGGGGTATGTTCAGTAATGATTAAACAGTTTTGTATTTCAAGAATCTTGGCTAAAATTCAATTTTCATATATGGGGTATGTTCAGTAATGATTAAACAGTTTTGTATTTGAAGAATCTTGGCTAAAATTCAATTTTCATATATGGGGTATGTTCAGTAATGATTAAACAGTTTTGTATTTGAAGAATCTTGGCTAAAATTCAATTTTCATATATGGGGTATGTTCAGTAATGATTAAACAGTTTTGTATTTGAAGAATCTTGGCTAAAATTCAATTTTCATATATGGGGTATGTTCAGTAATGATTAAACAGTTTTGTATTTGAAGAATCTTGGCTAAAATTCAATTTTCATATATGGGGTATGTTCAGTAATGATTAAACAGTTTTGTATTTGAAGAATCTTGGCAAAATTCAATTTTCATATATAGGGTATGTTCAGTAATGATTAAACAGTTTTGTATTTGAAGAATCTTGTCTAAAATTCAATTTTGATATATGGGGTATGTTCTGTAATGATTAAACAGTTTTGTATTTGAAGAATCTTGGCTAAAATTCAATTTTGATATATGGGGTATGTTCTGTAATGATTAAACACTTTTGTATTTGAAGAATCTTGGCTAAAATTCAATTTTCATATATGGGGTATGTTCAGTAATGATTAAACAGTTTTGTATTTGAAGAATCTTGGCTAAAATTCAATTTTCATATATGGGGTATGTTCAGTAATGATTAAACAGTTTTGTATTTGAAGAATCTTGGCTAAAATTCAATTTTCATATATGGGGTATGTTCAGTAATGATTAAACAGTTTTGTATTTGAAGAATCTTGTCTAAAATTCAATTTTCATATATGGGGTATGTTCAGTAATGATTAAACAGTTTTGTATTTGAAGAATCTTGTCTAAAATTCAATTTTCATATATGGGGTATGTTCAGTAATGATTAAACAGTTTTGTATTTGAAGAATCTTGTCTAAAATTCAATTTTCATATATGGGGTATGTTCAGTAATGATTAAACAGTTTTGTATTTGAAGAATCTTGTCTAAAATTCAATTTTCATATATGGGGTATGTTCAGTAATGATTAAACAGTTTTGTATTTGAAGAATCTTGTCTAAAATTCAATTTTCATATATGGGGTATGTTCAGTAATGATTAAACAGTTTTGTATTTGAAGAATCTTGTCTAAAATTCAATTTTCATATATGGGGTATGTTCAGTAATGATTAAACAGTTTTGTATTTGAAGAATCTTGGTTAAAATTCAATTTTCATATATGGGGTATGTTCAGTAATGATTAAACAGTTTTGTATTTGAAGAATCTTGGCTAAAATTCAATTTTGATATATGGAGTATGTTCAGTAATGATTAAACAGTTTTGTATTTGAAGAATCTTGTCTAAAATTCAATTTTCATATATGGGGTATGTTCAGTAATGATTAAACAGTTTTGTATTTGAAGAATCTTGTCTAAAATTCAATTTTCATATATGGGGTATGTTCAGTAATGATTAAACAGTTTTGTATTTGAAGAATCTTGTCTAAAATTCAATTTTCATATATGGGGTATGTTCAGTAATGATTAAACAGTTTTGTATTTGAAGAATCTTGTCTAAAATTCAATTTTCATATATGGGGTATGTTCAGTAATGATTAAACAGTTTTGTATTTGAAGAATCTTGTCTAAAATTCAATTTTCATATATGGGGTATGTTCAGTAATGATTAAACAGTTTTGTATTTGAAGAATCTTATCTAAAATTCAATTTTCATATATGGGGTATGTTCAGTAATGATTAAACAGTTTTGTATTTGAAGAATCTTGGCTAAAATTCAATTTTCATATATGGAGTATGTTCAGTAATGATTAAACAGTTTTGTATTTGAAGAATCTTGTCTAAAATTCAATTTTTCATATATGGGGTATGTTCAGTAATGATTAAACAGTTTTGTATTTGAAGAATCTTGTCTAAAATTCAATTTTGATATATGGGGTATGTTCAGTAATGATTAAACAGTTTTGTATTTGAAGAATCTTGTCTAAAATTCAATTTTCATATATGGGGTATGTTCAGTAATGATTAAACAGTTTTGTATTTGAAGAATCTTGTCTAAAATTCAATTTTCATATATGGGGTATGTTCAGTAATGATTAAACAGTTTTGTATTTGAAGAATCTTGTCTAAAATTCAATTTTCATATATGGGGTATGTTCAGTAATGATTAAACAGTTTTGTATTTGAAGAATCTTGTCTAAAATTCAATTTTCATATATGGGGTATGTTCAGTAATGATTAAACAGTTTTGTATTTGAAGAATCTTGTCTAAAATTCAATTTTCATATATGGGGTATGTTCAGTAATGATTAAACAGTTTTGTATTTGAAGAATCTTGTCTAAAATTCAATTTTCATATATGGGGTATGTTCAGTAATGATTAAACAGTTTTGTATTTGAAGAATCTTGTCTAAAATTCAATTTTCATATATGGGGTATGTTCAGTAATGATTAAACAGTTTTGTATTTGAAGAATCTTGTCTAAAATTCAATTTTCATATATGGGGTATGTTCAGTAATGATTAAACAGTTTTGTATTTGAAGAATCTTGTCTAAAATTCAATTTTCATATATGGGGTATGTTCAGTAATGATTAAACAGTTTTGTATTTGAAGAATCTTGGCTAAAATTCAATTTTCATATATGGGGTATGTTCAGTAATGATTAAACAGTTTTGTATTTGAAGAATCTTGGTTAAAATTCAATTTTCATATATGGGGTATGTTCAGTAATGATTAAACAGTTTTGTATTTGAAGAATCTTGGCTAAAATTCAATTTTGATATATGGAGTATGTTCAGTAATGATTAAACAGTTTTGTATTTGAAGAATCTTGTCTAAAATTCAATTTTCATATATGGGGTATGTTCAGTAATGATTAAACAGTTTTGTATTTGAAGAATCTTGTCTAAAATTCAATTTTCATATATGGGGTATGTTCAGTAATGATTAAACAGTTTTGTATTTGAAGAATCTTGTCTAAAATTCAATTTTCATATATGGGGTATGTTCAGTAATGATTAAACAGTTTTGTATTTGAAGAATCTTGTCTAAAATTCAATTTTCATATATGGGGTATGTTCAGTAATGATTAAACAGTTTTGTATTTGAAGAATCTTGTCTAAAATTCAATTTTCATATATGGGGTATGTTCAGTAATGATTAAACAGTTTTGTATTTGAAGAATCTTGTCTAAAATTCAATTTTCATATATGGGGTATGTTCAGTAATGATTAAATAGTTTTGTATTTGAAGAATCTTGGCTAAAATTCAATTTTCATATATGGAGTATGTTCAGTAATGATTAAACAGTTTTGTATTTGAAGAATCTTGTCTAAAATTCAATTTTTCATATATGGGGTATGTTCAGTAATGATTAAACAGTTTTGTATTTGAAGAATCTTGTCTAAAATTCAATTTTGATATATGGGGTATGTTCAGTAATGATTAAACAGTTTTGTATTTGAAGAATCTTGGCTAAAATTCAATTTTCATATATGGGGTATGTTCAGTAATGATTAAACAGTTTTGTATTTGAAGAATCTTGTCTAAAATTCAATTTTCATATATGGGGTATGTTCAGTAATGATTAAACAGTTTTGTATTTGAAGAATCTTGTCTAAAATTCAATTTTCATATATGGGGTATGTTCAGTAATGATTAAACAGTTCTGTATTTGAAGAATCTTGTCTAAAATTCAATTTTGATATATGGGGTATGTTCAGTAATGATTAAACAGTTTTGTATTTGAAGAATCTTGTCTAAAATTCAATTTTCATATATGGGGTATGTTCAGTAATGATTAAACAGTTTTGTATTTGAAGAATCTTGTCTAAAATTCAATTTTCATATATGGGGTATGTTCAGTAATGATTAAACAGTTTTGTATTTGAAGAATCTTGGCTAAAATTCAATTTTCATATATGGGGTATGTTCAGTAATGATTAAACAGTTTTGTATTTGAAGAATCTTGGCTAAAATTCAATTTTCATATATGGGGTATGTTCAGTAATGATTAAACAGTTTTGTATTTCAAGAATCTTGGCTAAAATTCAATTTTCATATATGGGGTATGTTCAGTAATGATTAAACAGTTTTGTATTTGAAGAATCTTGTCTAAAATTCAATTTTCATATATGGGGTATGTTCAGTAATGATTAAACAGTTTTGTATTTGAAGAATCTTGTCTAAAATTCAATTTTCATATATGGGGTATGTTCAGTAATGATTAAACAGTTTTGTATTTGAAGAATCTTGGCTAAAATTCAATTTTCATATATGGGGTATGTTCAGTAATGATTAAACAGTTTTGTATTTGAAGAATCTTGGCAAAATTCAATTTTCATATATGGAGTATGTTCAGTAATGATTAAACAGTTTTGTATTTGAAGAATCTTGGCAAAATTCAATTTTCATATATGGGGTATGTTCTGTAATGATTAAACACTTTTGTATTTGAAGAATCTTGTCTAAAATTCAATTTTGATATATGGGGTATGTTCTGTAATGATTAAACACTTTTGTATTTGAAGAATCTTGGCTAAAATTCAATTTTGATATATGGGGTATGTTCAGTAATGATTAAACACTTTTGTATTTGAAGAATCTTGGCTAAAATTCAATTTTGATATATGGAGTATGTTCAGTAATGATTAAACAGTTTTGTATTTGAAGAATCTTGTCTAAAATTCAATTTTCATATATGGGGTATGTTCAGTAATGATTAAACAGTTTTGTATTTGAAGAATCTTGTCTAAAATTCAATTTTCATATATGGGGTATGTTCAGTAATGATTAAACAGTTTTGTATTTGAAGAATCTTGTCTAAAATTCAATTTTCATATATGGGGTATGTTCAGTAATGATTAAACAGTTTTGTATTTGAAGAATCTTGTCTAAAATTCAATTTTCATATATGGGGTATGTTCAGTAATGATTAAACAGTTTTGTATTTGAAGAATCTTGGCTAAAATTCAATTTTCATATATGGGGTATGTTCAGTAATGATTAAACAGTTTTGTATTTGAAGAATCTTGGCAAAATTCAATTTTCATATATGGAGTATGTTCAGTAATGATTAAACAGTTTTGTATTTGAAGAATCTTGGCAAAATTCAATTTTCATATATGGGGTATGTTCTGTAATGATTAAACACTTTTGTATTTGAAGAATCTTGTCTAAAATTCAATTTTGATATATGGGGTATGTTCTGTAATGATTAAACACTTTTGTATTTGAAGAATCTTGGCTAAAATTCAATTTTGATATATGGGGTATGTTCAGTAATGATTAAACACTTTTGTATTTGAAGAATCTTGGCTAAAATTCAATTTTGATATATGGAGTATGTTCAGTAATGATTAAACAGTTTTGTATTTGAAGAATCTTGTCTAAAATTCAATTTTCATATATGGGGTATGTTCAGTAATGATTAAACAGTTTTGTATTTGAAGAATCTTGTCTAAAATTCAATTTTCATATATGGGGTATGTTCAGTAATGATTAAACAGTTTTGTATTTGAAGAATCTTGTCTAAAATTCAATTTTCATATATGGGGTATGTTCAGTAATGATTAAACAGTTTTGTATTTGAAGAATCTTGTCTAAAATTCAATTTTCATATATGGGGTATGTTCAGTAATGATTAAACAGTTTTGTATTTGAAGAATCTTGTCTAAAATTCAATTTTCATATATGGGGTATGTTCAGTAATGATTAAACAGTTTTGTATTTGAAGAATCTTGTCTAAAATTCAATTTTCATATATGGGGTATGTTCAGTAATGATTAAACAGTTTTGTATTTGAAGAATCTTGTCTAAAATTCAATTTTCATATATGGGGTATGTTCAGTAATGATTAAACAGTTTTGTATTTGAAGAATCTTGTCTAAAATTCAATTTTCATATATGGGGTATGTTCAGTAATGATTAAACAGTTTTGTATTTGAAGAATCTTGGCTAAAATTCAATTTTCATATATGGGGTATGTTCAGTAATGATTAAACAGTTTTGTATTTGAAGAATCTTGGCTAAAATTCAATTTTCATATATGGGGTATGTTCAGTAATGATTAAACAGTTTTGTATTTCAAGAATCTTGGCTAAAATTCAATTTTCATATATGGGGTATGTTCAGTAATGATTAAACAGTTTTGTATTTGAAGAATCTTGTCTAAAATTCAATTTTCATATATGGGGTATGTTCAGTAATGATTAAACAGTTTTGTATTTGAAGAATCTTGTCTAAAATTCAATTTTCATATATGGGGTATGTTCAGTAATGATTAAACAGTTTTGTATTTGAAGAATCTTGGCTAAAATTCAATTTTCATATATGGGGTATGTTCAGTAATGATTAAACAGTTTTGTATTTGAAGAATCTTGGCTAAAATTCAATTTTCATATATGGAGTATGTTCAGTAATGATTAAACAGTTTTGTATTTGAAGAATCTTGGCAAAATTCAATTTTCATATATGGGGTATGTTCAGTAATGATTAAACAGTTTTGTATTTGAAGAATCTTGTCTAAAATTCAATTTTGATATATGGGGTATGTTCTGTAATGATTAAACACTTTTGTATTTGAAGAATCTTGTCTAAAATTCAATTTTGATATATGGGGTATGTTCAGTAATGATTAAACACTTTTGTATTTGAAGAATCTTGGCTAAAATTCAATTTTCATATATGGGGTATGTTCAGTAATGATTAAACAGTTTTGTATTTGAAGAATCTTGGCTAAAATTCAATTTTGATATATGGAGTATGTTCAGTAATGATTAAACAGTTTTGTATTTGAAGAATCTTGTCTAAAATTCAATTTTCATATATGGGGTATGTTCAGTAATGATTAAACAGTTTTGTATTTGAAGAATCTTGTCTAAAATTCAATTTTCATATATGGGGTATGTTCAGTAATGATTAAACAGTTTTGTATTTGAAGAATCTTGTCTAAAATTCAATTTTCATATATGGGGTATGTTCAGTAATGATTAAACAGTTTTGTATTTGAAGAATCTTGTCTAAAATTCAATTTTCATATATGGGGTATGTTCAGTAATGATTAAACAGTTTTGTATTTGAAGAATCTTGTCTAAAATTCAATTTTCATATATGGGGTATGTTCAGTAATGATTAAACAGTTTTGTATTTGAAGAATCTTGTCTAAAATTCAATTTTCATATATGGGGTATGTTCAGTAATGATTAAACAGTTTTGTATTTGAAGAATCTTGTCTAAAATTCAAATTTCATATATGGGGTATGTTCAGTAATGATTAAACAGTTTTGTATTTGAAGAATCTTGTCTAAAATTCAATTTTCATATATGGGGTATGTTCAGTAATGATTAAACAGTTTTGTATTTGAAGAATCTTGGCTAAAATTCAATTTTCATATATGGGGTATGTTCAGTAATGATTAAACAGTTTTGTATTTGAAGAATCTTGGCTAAAATTCAATTTTGATATATGGAGTATGTTCAGTAATGATTAAACAGTTTTGTATTTGAAGAATCTTGTCTAAAATTCAATTTTCATATATGGGGTATGTTCAGTAATGATTAAACAGTTTTGTATTTGAAGAATCTTGTCTAAAATTCAATTTTCATATATGGGGTATGTTCAGTAATGATTAAACAGTTTTGTATTTGAAGAATCTTGTCTAAAATTCAATTTTCATATATGGGGTATGTTCAGTAATGATTAAACAGTTTTGTATTTGAAGAATCTTGTCTAAAATTCAATTTTCATATATGGGGTATGTTCAGTAATGATTAAACAGTTTTGTATTTGAAGAATCTTGTCTAAAATTCAATTTTCATATATGGGGTATGTTCAGTAATGATTAAACAGTTTTGTATTTGAAGAATCTTATCTAAAATTCAATTTTCATATATGGGGTATGTTCAGTAATGATTAAATAGTTTTGTATTTGAAGAATCTTGGCTAAAATTCAATTTTCATATATGGAGTATGTTCAGTAATGATTAAACAGTTTTGTATTTGAAGAATCTTGTCTAAAATTCAATTTTTCATATATGGGGTATGTTCAGTAATGATTAAACAGTTTTGTATTTGAAGAATCTTGTCTAAAATTCAATTTTGATATATGGAGTATGTTCAGTAATGATTAAACAGTTTTGTATTTGAAGAATCTTGTCTAAAATTCAATTTTCATATATGGGGTATGTTCAGTAATGATTAAACAGTTTTGTATTTGAAGAATCTTGGCTAAAATTCAATTTTGATATATGGGGTATGTTCAGTAATGATTAAACAGTTTTGTATTTGAAGAATCTTGTCTAAAATTCAATTTTCATATATGGGGTATGTTCAGTAATGATTAAACAGTTCTGTATTTGAAGAATCTTGTCTAAAATTCAATTTTGATATATGGGGTATGTTCAGTAATGATTAAACAGTTTTGTATTTGAAGAATCTTGTCTAAAATTCAATTTTCATATATGGGGTATGTTCAGTAATGATTAAACAGTTTTGTATTTGAAGAATCTTGGCTAAAATTCAATTTTCATATATGGGGTATGTTCAGTAATGATTAAACAGTTTTGTATTTGAAGAATCTTGGCTAAAATTCAATTTTGATATATGGGGTATGTTCAGTAATGATTAAACAGTTTTGTATTTGAAGAATCTTGTCTAAAATTCAATTTTGATATATGGTGTATGTTCAGTAATGATTGAACAGTTTTGTATTTGAAGAATCTTGTCTAAAATTCAATTTTGATATATGGTGTATGTTCTGTAATGATTGAACAGTTTTGTATTTGAAGAATCTTGTCTAAAATTCACTTTTGATATATGGTGTGTGTTCAGTAATGATTAAACAGTTTTGTATTTGAAGAATCTTGGTTAAAATTCAATTTTGATATATGGAGTATGTTCAGTAATGATTAAACAGTTTTGTATTTGAAGAATCTTGTCTAAAATTCAATTTTGATATATGGTGTATGTTCTGTAATGATTGAACAGTTTTGTATTTGAAGAATCTTGTCTAAAATTCACTTTTGATATATGGTGTGTGTTCAGTAATGATTAAACAGTTTTGTATTTGAAGAATCTTGTCTAAAATTCAATTTTGATATATGGGGTATGTTCTGTAATGATTGAACAGTTTTGTATTTGAATTTTGTCTATGTTTTTTTGAAGATCTCGGCTAAGGGGAAGGTCTCGGCTAAGGGGGCTAAAGGCAAGATAGTGGCCAAAGGAAAAATTGTCACTAAGGGAAGACTTGTTACATTGAAGAATGATCTTCTCAGAAAATTGTCAAAGATTCTTAAAAAAGCTAAGATACACAAGAAGGTAAAGATTCTGTCAAAGCGAATTCGAAAATTGCAGAAACTTTTTCTTGCAAAGTTGAAGAAGGCTTTATGCAATGGGAGGAGGGGTCCCAGAAATCGTAATTTTCTGTTTCAAAAGTTGAAGAATATTTTGTTTCATAAATTGAAGAGCTTTATGAGTAAAAGTAAGATTCGGTTTTCTTCTTCATCTTCTTCATCACCAGTTTAGGTAAAGCTAATCAAATTTGTAATTTTGTAATCTAAGACTTATTTTTAATTAACACTATTGAATCTTTTGTTTTTTTTCCAGAGCTTTGTTGCAGTTGCGGGAAAGAATTCAATTCATCCTCACTCAAAAACTTTATTGGTATGTGGTGTGCAATCATATATATATATATATATATATATATATATATATATATATATATATATATATATATATATATATATATATATATATATATATATATTTCAATCATTTCAATCATTTCACCCTAAACATCCAGCAAAGAGAAACTATTATTTCCCATTTATCCTTTCCTGCTGAAACTGTTAACAGGGAATGTATATTTTGCCACAAATTTACAAACTCTGAGAAATCAAAGATACTTCAGAAAACTCCCGGTGTTGTTATTGCTCACTTCAATAGATTTTTGTGGAGTCACGGTGCAGAAAAGATTACATGCCATGTTGATTTTGAGACCGACTTCATTATGCCTGTTTTTAAAGAGCTTTACAAGCTTTATGCCATTATCGTGCATATAGGCCCTGAATTATCTAAGGGCCATTACATTGCATTCATTTGTTCTGATAATCAATGGTACATGATGAATGACGACTTGGTAATTACAAAATTTCACTTTACATTTTTTAAACCAATCATCAACAATTTTTATTAGTTTGTTATAGACTGATTTTGTTTTTTTTTTATTCTTCAGGTTGAACGAGTTTCACAGGATTTTGTTATGAAGCAGGAGGCGTACATGTTATTCTATTACAGAGAAACATCCGCTTAATGAATATATTCAGTCTATTTTTGTGCCGCACTTATTGTAAACAACCTTGATACTCCTAGGACAGTGTGATTTTTTAGGCATTTGAACAATTTGTATAATGACATGGCAGGAGTGAAAATATTTTGTTTTCCTTGTTCATTTTGCATATTGTTTTGATATTTTGTCATTCGATTTTGACAATGTTATGTGCGATAATTTGTTTTTATTTGTTATTCTGAACATTTTATGAAAATAAGCTGAAAACAACTTATGTTTTAATAAGTTCTCTCAGATACTGTCACAAGTGTTTATGAGCAATCTTCTGTCCAAGAATCTCTCCTTTGTAGACAGAACCAATTCCACCTTCTGATAAAAAATTCTTTAAGGAAAAGCATTGAGCAAATGGATTTCTCAAGTTGTTCAACTAATTGATTATGAGAATGAGGCATTTTTGTGAGAATGCACTATTCACTTTTGGTGGTGGTGTTCATTTTGAAGGCCTTTATTAGAGCCTTGAAATTAGAGCCTGGAATTTTGGAGTTTGGAAGATACAATGTTGGTACTAGGATTCCAAAAGATGCTTAGTAGATGATTCAAGAACTTAAGAATAATATTTACTAGTTGAGATGGAATTTAGTATATTGATTCTTTTTTATGGAGTTTTTTCTTATAGTTGTCAATTTTTAGTTTTGTTTATGTTTTAAAAATCAAACCAATTGAATTGGTTAAACTTTTTTTGGGTAAAAATCAGGGAAATGGTTTTGTATAATCAACTAGTAACTGCAGTAAAGTTACATTGATCTGTCAAAATAACTTTTATATATTTATTTGGTATTAAATTTATACCATTTGATTTCAATCGTATGACCTATATCGGACTGAGTGCCCGAACGTATGGTTTGTTGATCGCATAGAATCATGGCCCATAGACCGGGTTTTTCTTGCGCACAGCTATATAGATTGATTCTTCAAGCAGGTTCAATTGGTTAAACTTTGAATAAATTTTTATTAATATTTCAATTATGTTGGTCAATAAGTTAAAATTTATTTTTGATATGACTCGTATGGTTTAAGGTAGTTGAACTACACTCTAAAAATGTTGTGAGTTTTGATGTTTGGTTTAATCTTTATAATAAGGAGAATTAGATTCTTTTAGACTTAATCATAGACTTAATCAAAAATTTATTTTATCAATTAATTATTCTGATGTTAAATATAAGAGACATTTGAATTAACAAAAATTAAAATATTTTATCAAAAATTTAAATTAACTACATCAATTTAATATTGTTAATCTAAACATATACTCTAGATCATTAAATGTCACACTTAATTCTCTCAATATTGTTTTCTTAAATGGTTCAAATAAATCCAACCAGCTTGATTCAAATTATTTTAGATCAAATATAACTTTTATATTTCAAGGAAAAAAAACATAATTGTATTTGGTTGGAATATAGTTGTTTACAAGATTTATTTTCGGAGCTGTATGAGTTATCGAAATTTAAGTCCGTGGCGGTGGCGGGAATGGGTGGTCGGGTGAATGGTTTGTGGGAGTGGGGGATTTCGATATTTCGGTCGGGCGCACATTCAGGGCTGCTTCTATTGTACAGCGCCTTAGGCTCCTTGTGCAGCCCATATATTTGGTAAATTCGACTCGTGATATGGTCTCTTGGTCGGCAATAAGTGGTGGCGTTTTTTCTGTTGGGAGTTGTTATGCACTTTCAAATTGTTATTATGTTTCCTTTGGTCCGTAGAATAAATTTAATAAAGTGTTATTATTAGTTTGGAAGATGAGGTACCTCTTAAGGTTAAGGCTTTTGGTTGGAGATGCTTTCTTAATAGAATTTCGACAAGAGATTTGCTCATTTTAGAGGTATGTCTTTCTCTCCCTCTAATCTTGATTGTATTCTTTGTGGTTCGAGGAGGGAAACGGTGAATCATGTTATGCTTTTTTATGGTGTCTCCGATCTTATATGGAAGGAGGTGGCTTGTTGGGTTGATTTTGTGGATTATGAGTCGGAGTGCTTAATGAATAGCTTTTTGAGATGGAGTCTTTTTTGTAAATTCAACAAGGTAAAATCCGGTAGGGAAGGTTGCATTTAGTTGGCTACTTGTTAGGGTATTTGGATGCTTAGGAACGGTATTGTCTTTCAGAATGATCATTGAAATGTTATTGATACCCACTGACGGAGCCACGTAGGGGCCGAGGAAGGCCACGACCACCCCATTGCATTTAAAAAAAAAAATACAAATTCATATGATAGAAATACTATGTTAACCGAGAAATATAAATGATTCTAGGCCAATACTTTTATAATATACGATGAAATGTCATGGCCCCACAAAATTACAGACCATATGTTCTACTTCCTCCGGTCTCAAATATAAACAAATTTGCAAAGAAACTCACCTTTTAAGGGGAATGTCTCAATGCATTTAATTCTTACACTCTTTCTAATTTTACCCCTATTTTTTGCTTTGGAAATTGTTGTAAACATTAAAATATAAAAAAAATATAGGGGTATATTTGAAATAGTGATATTGACTATAATAATTATAGATTTTGTCTGTTTATATTTAAGACCATTTTTTTTTATTGTTTATATTTGAGACTCGAGGGAGTACTACCTAAACTATCACATCCCATACTCAAATAGATAACCTAGTTTGAAAATTAATATTTATAATCATGTTATTTTCTTTTTCTATAATTCGTAACACAAAAATTTATAAAATATTATTAATTTTCTTCTTAAAAATAAATTTATAAAATTTAGATTAACTATCAACAAATTTAATACACATAAATTTTTAATTTTTGTAATGTATTCAAACAGTATTATTTTTAAAGACAAATGTGGTAGTTTATAAATAAAAATAATACACATAAATTAATTAGATCCATTTTAATTAATAAGTTAATACTAATAGTAGAATCTTTTCATAAACAATTTATTTGAGTATTTCAAAAATAATAATTAGATTTAATATTGTTTTTAGTCTTGTATGTTAATATTAAAGTTTATTTTGGACTTTAACTTAAAAAGAAGTTGCATATTATTTTTTGAATTCTTCAAAACATAAACGTAACATGTTAGTCTTTCTTGTTTAATAACCGACGAATTAGGCGATTGATTTTTGAATTTTTTTATGTTAATTAAAAAAATATTAATATGATATGTTTTGAAGAGTTAAAGGATTAATATAATTTTTTTTTTAAAATTAAGGGATCAACATAAACTTCAAAATTAACATACGAGACCAAAAAGAATATTAAACTTAAAAATCATAAAATTACTTCAATTAAGTATTCATTTATTCATCATTGGTAAGATATTAACTTTAAAATGATACAATTATATAAAAATATTGAATTTTTTAAATTTTAAAACAACTTTTTTAATAATTAAATCACTCTTTCAAAAACAAATGAATAATATTTTGGTCCCTTCCATTGCAACAACACTACGGCTATCTCTATTTTTTTTACTTTCATTTTGAAGTTTATCTCATTTGCATGTGCATTTTTAAATTTTTAAATTTTTATTTTGTTGATGAAAATATATATTTTCTAACTTTTGAGTTTTTATTTTAAAGTTAAAATCATATATATATATATATATATATATATATATATATATATATATATATATATATATATATATATATATATATATATATATATATATATATATATATATATATATATATATATATATATATATATATATATATAATATGTTGTTATCTTTATCATTTTCATTACGATAGAAGACAAAAAAATCGATATTGTTGTCAAAATTGTTATAGGTATATAATTATGTTTTGTTTATATTATGCTATATTATTATTATTTAAGTTTTTTTTATACAAGCATAATTTACTTATTGATATACAATCAAGTTGTAGTTCTTATCTAAAGTATTTAGTTCCAAACAAGTTGTATCTTTATATGATAAGGGTTAAAAAAAACATTAGAATTAAAAAACATAAATCTAAAAGGGAATACAACCAATCTGTCCAAGACTATACTTAATAATATAATTTAGTAATACATTTATGTAATGATTGTCGTTCTAATACAATTCGTCAGATGTTAATGTATTCAACATAAGGAACCTCTGTCAAAAAAAAAAAACATAAGGAACCAATATACACTATTATTGACCTCATGTATATTTTAAGAACTAAAACATTTTCAATTTCTTTAATGGTTAAAGTAATTCAATTGAATTTAATCAATAAATAAATTATAAAATAATTAAAGTCTTTTAATGGGCTACATGATGAATTACCTATGCGCTATCTTTAATGTTGAAAATCTGACTTGAATATACGGGACTATCTTTAATGTTGAAAATGTGACTTGAATATACGGGACACAAACAGTTAGATTCAGATAAGAAAACAAGTACAAATATTACTATCAAACGTTTGAAATTTGATTATTATTTATTTCAATTTTTTCATGGTTATTATTTATTTCAATTTTTTCACTGAATTCAAAGTATTTCGTTTTGAATCAAGAAAGACACGTGGAACTCCAGGGATTCGAAGCGCATGCAGGCAAGCAACATGGCGTCTCATTAGAGTAAGACCGTTATGGTCGAATTAGTATAAATAAGGGTCTTAGTGGTAGGATCCAGGGGTGTTCATTTTGTAGAAATTACTCACAAAATCACTCAAGTATCAAGCGTAAGAGAAAGAGTTTCGTTGAGAAATGTACGTGTAACACCATTATTTTAAATATTTATCCTTTACTTTGTAGACACAAGTCATTTACATTTTTTTACCTTTCCAGTCGAATCATTTACGTTTACAGTTGTTTACCAGTGGTTTCTGACAAAAAACCGCTAATCCTCCAAACAATATATCTTTGGTAACTCGCAGGATCGACTAGACTGATCCTAGAATATGTGTCTCGAATGCTAGGGATTTTATGATCTGACTCATTGTTTTGACCTTTCTCTTAAATGATTAAGTTTTTGTATGATCACAAATGATTTTATAATGATTAGGATTTGACTATAAACCATAAAATAAAGAAATATAAAGACTTGACAGAATCTATAAATGTCCTACAGCAGTAAAGGACTTTGAAAATAAAAATGACGAAACGAAATGTAAATTCGACTGGAAATTAAAGTAAGATAAAATAAAGTAAAATAACTTCTGTTTATGTAAAGGCAATAAATTGACTTCAAATAAACAAGGTGTTCTTTCACATACATTTGTTCAGCAAAGACTCGTTTCTCTAACGCTGGTACTTTGAGTAATTTTGTAAATTTTTGTATATTAATTCGAACACACCAAATCTAGAAACTAAGACTTCTATTTATACTAATTCGACCCTAACGGTCTCTATACGGATGAATGCCATGTTCGCTGTTTCAAACGTTGTGTTCTTCAGATGCTTCCACGCGTTCGCCTGTCGAGGCATATTCATTTGAATTTCAAATCTTTCCCGCTCGAAGCTTCAAATTTAGTAAACGCTTCTGTCGAAGTGTACTTGTAAATATTCCAAGAATTCTGCTAAGTCCATACTTCGACATAGATACTATTTTCTTTCGAAGACTAAGTGTATAAATAGCTTTTACAAAGCCATTTTCCATTGTAAGGTCTTTAAATCATTTCGTCTCAAATAATCGAAATCTCCAGCTAACAACAGTCAAATCTTCTCTAATTATTTCCTGCAATTTCTTTCGTTGCATTGTATTTTAAATTGTTTTTACATCAAGTCATATATTAGGATATCTTTTTAAAACCTAGAAATATGAACTTCAACTATCATAAAAGACATACTTTGGCACATGTCCTAGGATCAATCTAGTCGATCCTGCAAATAACCAAAGCACATTTAATAAATTGGAAGACTAGCGGTTGTTTACTGGAAATCACCGTAAACAGGTTCATAAATGACATAATCAATCATTAGTTACGGTCGAGTTGTGCATAACAGCCGGATGTTACGTCCGAGTTGTAGGATGACCCTTCATATGCTATTAGTACGCGTCTTATGCTGGTACTCGATCATGCACACATGCCGGCTAGGGTAACCGTCCCAGACCATGGATAATACTCCGATGAACTGTGCCATGTGTTCTCTAATCATGCCTATTCTCAGAACGCGGCCTTGGAATCCCGAACCCGGAACAATAATTAAATTAACTTTTCATATTTAAAATAATATAAACTTTAAGAGAATCTTACTATATATTATTATAATATATTATAAACTTAAATATTTGTAAAAATAATATAAATTAATAAATTTAATACTCAATTAATAAATCAATTAGCTAATTTATTAACGTTAAAAATATTACTTATATATTAAATCAGAGTAAAAAAACCTATTCATAAATGAATCGACAACGTTTGTGACAACGTTTGTAATTTGCAGGATGATATTACGTTTCCATCCTCGTACTCTGTTGTTATATAAATATTGTTGCTTTCCCTTGACACCATACGCGCTTAGATATGGTGATGATATCGAAAAACCCTAACATTCCCAATCTCGGTCGATGCGTGTGCAAGTTCTGGAAATCTATTCAAAAACAATTTAAGCGGTCAAGAAAAGCCACCACGAGGTCAGATACTTCATCATCAACAAACCCTAATGATTCACTTCCGACTCTTCCTTTTGATATCATAACAGAAATACTCTCTAGGCTACCCGTCAAACTTGTTCTCCAACTCCGATGTGTCTCCAAATCATGGAATTCTCTAATATCTCATGATCCCAACTTCGCCAAAAAACAACTTATCCATTCAACCAGGCACTCCGTCTACTCTTTAGGCTTCAATGATCCATGCATTCTCACTATTTATCCACCTAACTTCTTTTTCGACACCACTTTATCCACCAAACGCCTCTTTTGTCCTGCAAAAAATCGTAACAATCCTAGTTGGGAAAAGTAAATTGTTGGCTCTTGCAATGGCATCCTCTGTCTTGCATATAAGGAATTCATTCTATTATGGAACCCTTCCATTCAAAAACAAAAAATAAAAGAATTGCCCCTTTTACCAATTCCACCTTATCTTAACATGATGTCATATGGCTTTGGCTATCACTCTGTTGCTGCTGATCATTATTATAAAGTGGTTGTTGTTTTATGGAAAGGTTGTTGCGGGGCTCCGAAAACTCAAGTCAAGCTCAATACTCTGGGTACCAACATTTGGAAAAACATTGACGAGTTCCCTTTTGGTACTGTCCCCCATCCGAAGAAATCCGGAAAATATGTGAGTGGCACAATCAATTGGTTGGCTTCTTCTCGACATCGCTCAAGTCCACACTTTATTGTATCTCTTGATTTGGGCAATGAATCTTATCAGAAACTTTTGCTGCCGCCGGATTATGCAGAGGTCAACACCAATTCCTTCTTGGCCTTGACTTTGGACGTCTTCAGGGATTGCTTGTGCATCATTTCTGGTCATGATCATGATGTTTGGCTTATGAAGGAATATGGAAAAAAAGAGTCTTGGACCAAATTGTTCACTATTTCATACAAACAAGATCCTAGTTTGTCATTTTTCTTGGAGAAGGTGATATATGTTTTTGAGGATGGCCAAGTGTTGCTTCAAATTAAAATGCCTTTTTTTCGTCCGCAGTTGATTGTATATCATCCAAGGATTGCTACTTTTAAGTTCGTTACATTTCCAAAGAGTTTTTGTGATTCAAGGTCTGGTGTCCTAGATGTCTCAAAGTATGGTGGCCTAGTAGTCTGCATTGACAGTTTGATATCACCCTGTTCTTAGTTCTAGGATTTGGATATGGTGCTATGGCACTTGAGCATAAGAGCACCTGTAGATTTATTTAATTTATGTTATTCATTTTCTACTACTTTTATTTAATTTATGTTATTCATTTTCTACTACTTTATGGATCATTGTTTACTAATGGTTAATTGAATCTATATGAATATGGTTGATATAATTTTATTATTCAGGTGCAACCTAGATTTTTTTTCTTATTCGTGAACTTTGATATTTGACAAGGTCTTGTATTTTTCGTATTCATGAACTTTATACTTTTTCACAAAATATATTTTAATGGTACTGTTTGATCTCACAAGTTGATCTCAACAGCCTAGAAATTTTCATGTATATGATTTAGTTAGCTTGTTGTATTATTTACATATGCCTTTAGTGGTGACTAGCAAGGTATGCACACAGTCACATTTGTTTTTATACATGCTGATGCTAGCAAAAATGTCTAGTTTAGATGTAATTTTTATGGCAGCCATTTGTTTTTATGAAGAAACATCATTCGAATTGCATGACAATGCTATTAGTTAGTGCTCTTATCTTTAGATCACTGTCTTGTTTTATTCATGTATGACAATGCACACAGTCACTGAAGGGTGGACTAAGGAACAAGAGTTGGCTCTGCAAACAGCTTACTTTACTGCAAAACCTAGTCCCAGTTTTTGGAAGAATGTTTCTAGATTGGTATGCTTCCTCTCTTTATCTCTATGTAAAGATTGCACTTTTAGCAGAATAATTGATCTTAAGTAACAGCAAAATTAACAATCCATGTATGAATATTTTATAGAATTATGTGTCCAATTGAGGTTCTGGATAGAACATTATGACGAAAGATGATCCATGTAGTCGGCCTCTGGTGGGGTATGGCTTGTTTGTTGATTGTTTATGTGTCCAAATGAATTATGCTAGCTGAATGATGTTTCCTAGGTTCAAACTAGTTGGTGTGTTTAGAAAGGTCTTGTTAGGAGAGTAAAACCCCGGATGATGCCTAAATTCTGGGCGGATTAGTCTCCAATTGTGAGATTTGAAATTTCTGGATGATTCACCATTTACCCAAACAAGCCGAGAGAGCAAGTGTCAAAATGAGTGGAGAAAAAAAAGTTGAATCGCGCCAGGTAGGGGTCGAACCTACGACTTTCTGCTTAGGAAACAGACGCTC
Source organism: Vicia villosa (assembly GCF_029867415.1). Taxonomy (NCBI): domain Eukaryota; kingdom Viridiplantae; phylum Streptophyta; class Magnoliopsida; order Fabales; family Fabaceae; genus Vicia; species Vicia villosa. The sequence goes on along the minus strand of NC_081181.1, from coordinate 108,246,532 downwards.
TATCCACTGAGCTACAGGCGCTGCTTACTGTCTAGAATATCAGCTTAAGCTAAATAAAGCGTAAATATGATGACTTTGGTTTATCACTACATTATATTATGCCTTGGTTTTGATGTTAAAACGAATGCATTGCTTGAAATGTCACTTGAAAACTACACAACTGTTGCAATGCTTCCCACAATGTTAAACAAGGCATTGGAGCAGGGCTTACAGCCGTATGCATCTGATTGCATTGCATAATCCATGTATTTTATAGATGATGGTCACCATGTAATGTGTAATCCGGTAGAAGTTCCAGTATGAGGATGGTGCAGATAAGGACTGTAATTTTCTTGGCCAAACATGTATGGCTATTGGCTTGAAGTATTGGCTGCCATAATTTTGGGATGTAAACTATTTTTAGTATGGCGTTGTTGGAAATAGTTTTTTTTGCTGTATATTTGCTAAATCTTTCACATCTCTCTAATATCTTCTTTAGAACTGTTTATTTATGATGTGATATTAGAAATTCCATGAGCAAGTGATCGCGGTGAGCATTTGTATTATTCAGGCATCAAGCTTGCATGTAACCATTCACACATCTTAGTTTAATAGCTTTTACCCATGCCTCTGCGATATCTGGTTCATGATTGTTATTTGAAACCATTACAAAGAAAAATGTAAAATTATTATTTGTTCATGGTTAATTGATTGCCCGATAAGTACGCCTGCTGAATAATTTTGGTAACTGAAATTGTTGTACAAAATCTGTTGCAGGTACCTGGGAAGTCTAAACAAGATTGTTTCGACATGGTTCACCATGACTTCCAAACACCACCTCAATGTCCGCCTAGATCAAGGACAAAGACAATTAACTCTTCACCTCTTCATCAATTCTCAATATCTGCAAGTAAACTTCTCAAACCTACTGAAAAGAAGGTTGCTAAATCAAATATTCTCGAACCAAAAAGCATTGTTACCCAGAAGTCTATTGAGAATCTGTTACAGCGCCATCTTAAAGTGGATCAAGTGCATAAAGGAGACATATTTTCTGCTCTAGAACCCAACATTGATTTTTCTACGAATGATTTTCAGCACAGTCAAGCACTTTGTACACCAATGCAGCAAAAGGAAAATCAAGGGTTTTTACAAAATTTCACTGATTGATCATCATCATCGTCATCATTTTCACGTCACAAGAAGTGTCTTTCTAGATTTAGTGGCTCATCATGTGTTCAAGATCTTGCTAGTCCACCTGTGCTAAAGAAAGTAAAGAACAAGGCGCAGCATGAAAAATTCGTCAATCAGTTAAGGTTTAGGGAACTTAAGAGAAGAGCAGCATCTAAACGGACAAAAATTTCCCTAGTCGGAGAAGGAAACAACATTCAGAAAAAGGATATTGTTAAAGCTGCAAAAGTTGCATTGATGTCTGAAGCTAGAGATGCTATCAACAAGTTTTAACAATCGCAGGTCAATATCATGGACAACACTTGTAGTTCTGATGGGGACAATGATGATGACGTTGGAGGTGAATGTGATAGTCAATAGGTTTTCTCGGGCTAATTGACCAAAACTAACCAAAAAAAATTGCATGTATAGTTTTTTCATATAAAATTTTAGAGACCATATCTTAGTCAAAATCTATTTTTCGAAAATCCCAAGTTTTGTAGCATTTACTTTTTAGTTGATAAAAAAGAGCAATGCACATTTTCCTTGCTCCAAGCTTCCACTGTAATATGGCAACCATAATTTTCCTGGATGTAATGCATTTAGATTAGGCTTTAAAGCAACAACAATTGTGTTGTATCTGTCTAGCCTAAACTTTCTGAGATCAATCAATTGGATGATATACCTATACTGTTGTTGTTGTGACTAGGAAAAATCTCCAATCTCTTTATGAACTGTAGTTATGCATGACCCTCCTTAAGTTTAAGCAACAGAGTAAATCATAATTAGAAGAAAAAGTTTAAGCTTTTGGCTTCTAGCTACCTTTAGATTAGGACCTTAATTCCAGCATTTATAAGTGATCCAACAACAGAAAGTGTTGGAACTTCCAAGTTAAGCACATCATAGTCCAAAACACTTTTATTACCAACACAACAAAAATTAGTCATTACATAGATTGGTTAAAGTGAAATCTTGGAAGGCAGATACTGATTTTTAATTTTCAAAAATCAATGAAACCAAACCATTAGCCTAATAAAAATACCATGATTCCGGCTTAGTGAGAAGGATCAAGGTATTAAAAACATGTCTCAAGCGGTGATCTCGACCGTGGCATCAAGATTTGGATGCCTATAGGATTGCGAATGAGGCTGCAACAACCACATTTGATTGTGATTCTATGCAGTGCAACTTGATTGTTCCTTAGAGGTATAGTTTGTTTAAGCTACCTGCTACTATTTGTTGCTATCAATAGTTTGTTTAAGCACTGCTTTCTGTCACAAGTTCATGTGCTTCTGAATTAGGGAATGCTGACAGTAATTGTTATGCTTATGATCATGACTTTTGTTTGAAATAAAGATTGCTATTTTTCTCAGCGTTGAAATGAGAATCATCTTAGGTTAGGTAGAGCATTAAATAGTATTTGAAAAAGGATTATCTTATAATGGCAAAGCACTACTATTTCCTTGTGTTTAGGTTGGTTACATTTTGAGGAATAAGCATAGCCAATTAACGTTTTGGCAATAAATAATAAATAATGCCTATACAAATGGACCATGGAACTGAATGTTACTTAAATGGTGATACTGATTGTTGGACAATTTCACCCGACACTTACTGTTATATTTGGCACCTCCAATTTTTTCATATTTGCAAAAATATCTTTTCATTATTTACCCCTTCACAAATAAACGGTAGGTTAAAAAAATCACCCAAATGGAATTAGATAGTTCAAATCAACATGTTTTTTTAATAAAATCGAGGAAAAAAAATTAGGACACACTTTGTTCACTCTGAAAAATTCGATAGTTCAAATCAACATGTTTTTCTTTTTCACGCTTGAGTGAAAAATAAATCAGGACACACTTTGAATCCCAGCTATTGCAGTTTATGCTTTTATTTGTTTATAAGTGTATTAAACGAGCTATCTCTTTGGTTTCTATAAAAATTTGGGGATAATATAATCAGATTTTACTATAAAAACACTCGTTAAACATATTTTACCATAATCCTAACTTATATGTTGTCGTCCCAAACTAGTATGCATCATTCTTTGGGATGAATTGCAAGACAGAAAAATCTTCAATGTTCTTGTCTCTTTGAACAAAATATTTTTTCTTCCCTTGCAATCTATCTCACATAATGGTGTTGATTTTGTTGTTGTATTTTTGGAACAACATTTAGTTAAAGAATGGAGTTCAACCTTTGAAAAGTAGTCAGTTGATAGATTACAAGTGCGCAAAATCATTCTTGCTTCAACATAATCAAAGAAGGGGATCTGCTCAACCTTTGAAAAGTTAAACAAAAAAGGGAGCTTAACCTTTGAAAATATATATGCAACAAAATCTAACATTGCAGCGATGAATCTGTTTTTTTAAAATATTTTGTGTAAAAAATGTAATGTTTTTTTTTTAAAAATAGATATGTTTCACCTTGATTTTATTCTAAAACCGATGAGCTTACTTATTTTATTTTTCTATTGAAAAATATAGAATACGTTTCCTCTCGGTTACTTTTAAAAACTAAGGGAATATATTACACCTCTACAACAACGAATCTACCACTTTATATCTTTCTTGTAAAAACATTTGTCTTGATAACATTTTCTTAAGATGATGAAATTTTGGAACTTAAAAAATCTTGAAAAAGTTCTCATTTATGAATTGCAAGTGTAGAAAATCATTTTTGCTTCAAGTTAAATAAAGAAGAGATATCAACCTTTGAATAACTTATTAAAAATATTATGCAGTCAAACTATTGAACTTCAAAAGAATGCGCACAAAAGGCATGCAGACTCTTTTCCAATAGAATCAGGATTAGAGCGAAATGTATTATACTCCAAGAAAGACAACTACTATGATAACATTGTATTTGTTGTAATAATATAATTTAATATTCTATGTAAACAATGTAATGTTAAAAAAAACTTCTGCACCTTTTACCTTGGTTTTTGTCAGAAACCAAGAGAATAATTTTAACGTGATAATTAAGAATATTGATCATTATCCTTAAACAAATTCGTGTCATCCATTTCATGAGTATAAACGCTCAAGACACTTTCATTAGTGATCCACGTGAAACCTAAGCGACATCTATTATAAAAGCATGATGAATATTAACATTTCTAACCTAAAAGAAACATGAAGCACTTGAAACCTAAAGACGCTTGAAATTTTTTTCCTATGATGAATTTCAAGAGCAGAAAATTATCTGGGTTTAAGGTTTGTTTTGTTAAATATTTATTTGACCCGAAAATCATATATTTGAATATTGATTTTAATTATCCTACCCATTTTTTCATCAGAAACAAATGCAGGCAAGATCCGTATAGAATAATGTTGCATCCAACATTTGATATTCCCCAAGATTCAATACTTCGAAGGTCTAAAATCTAGATCATCAAGAAATTTGATTTTTTTTATCTAGATTCCTAAGAAATTTGATTTTTATTTTAATTTTAATATTTATTTTAATATTCAGTGTAAACAATTTAATATTCTGGTAAATAATGTAACCATTGTTATAAAAAAAAATCTTACCCCTCGATTTTCTAAATAAACTGAGATATTATATACGTTAGTTTTGAAAATAATAAAAGTGTTGTTGTTGGGGTTCGAACCCATGTGCATATAACTTTACCCCTAAGTTTTCAAATCACAGAGGTGTTAAGTTACAACTTTTCATGAGATTGTTGTTACCTCGCTTCTGTAGCTGAGGTTAAATGCATTTCGCGTTTGAGGTGTTATGTGTTTTTTGTAGTAGTGTATGGAACAGAGTCATGTATCAAACAGTAAGTCTGAGTTTGAGCAACACTTGCAGCTTTTTGAGGTAGTATGTGTTTATATCCATTCATTTATTGAGTATGTGCACCAAACATGGTTGACACTATATAAAGAAAAGTTTGTTGTTGCATGGACTAATCGATTCACTCATTTAAGGAATACGATAACAACCAGGTACATCCTTGTGAGTTTGAATTTATTATGAAATTAGTTATCAAATTATTTATGACATATTTTTTTATTATATATTTTATAGGATTGAGTCTGTTCATTGGATATGGGTTACCATATTACTTTTAAATACAATATGATATTGGTCTCGTTGTCCAGTAACCTTAACATCACTTTTTTCCATTAGTGGTTTCTTCATTTATGTATGCGAGTAGACAAAATGATTACGGTTGATTTTGTTAACAATAATCATTGGATTCATGTGAAGTTGAAACTTAATTCTCCATGGCCTCCTATCACTAAGACACTGAGAAGACGAAATTAGGGAGTTAACATAATTTGTTTTATTTTGTTTTGATATTATTCTATGCTTGCGATTATATTCATATATTTTGTCAGATTGATATTGTACTGACAATTTTAAATATTAAGTTATGTTATAAAACTTGGGTTAGTTATAAGTTATGTTTATAAAATAAAAAAACATAGTTAAAAAATATTTAAAAATAATTAAAAATTCTACTGTCAACCGGATTTTTAAAAATTTTGAAAAAAAATGAACATACCGGAATTAATATATCTAGTACCTAATGTGTTACTAAATTTCTTAAATATCACGTATATCATTTATCGGACTTCTTAAAAATCCGAAATAATTGTCCAAAATAATTGGTTTAAATTATATTTTTCTAAAAATACAATAAAAACACATAATTTTGATATTGACATTTTAGTAAATCTGATAAATCTTTATGAATGTACTAAAGAAAAATTGAAATATTACACATAAATCCGATATAAACTCAAATAAAATTCCAGAAAACGAGAATTATATAAAAAATTTGATATACTGATCCACATGTCAAAAAAAGCACAATTTTTTTAAAAAATCGAAAAAATTGATTTTATTTGTATAAGAATTTTGTTAAAATTGTATATGGTGGGGGTGTTAGGAAATAAGAACAAGGGTACCAGATAATTTTTTTTTATTGTTGTTGACTTCCATTAGATTCTTTGTGGTTGCTTGTACAATATTTTTTTTTAAGCAAGATGAAATTAAAAAGAGAACTATGGTTCCTCAAAATCTGAATACACAAGAAAGTCGGTATATAAAAAAATTCGACTGCAAAAAACAACCAAAATTACAAGCCAACTTTCGGAGGCTATGTGGGGCAGTAATGCTCTCGGGTGGATTAGTCGGTACGGAATGAAGGAGACCACTCTATAAAAAAAAACAAGCCAATTAGAGCTTACGAAAGATAAAACAAATGAGCTTTGTTAAACTCATAGAAATTACAAATGAGATGAGTAATTTCGCCTATGATCAACCATTTCCAAACCAAAGACTTGATATTCCACACCGTATTATCCACATTCCAACCTTTATTTCGGAAACAAATCCCATATTCCTAGATAACCAAAATATCCACAAAATTGTTAACCAAACCAAACCACATGTCCCCTCTTTAACTTTCTTCTTTTACAAAAAAAAAAAATACCACTCCATGAAAGACGGTAAACAATCTTCCTCCAAACCGCCTAACTATTTCTCAATCCAAATTGCAATCTCTCTCCAAACAACCTTCACTATCGGCTACAAGAAGAAATAATTTCTTTGTGATGAGAGTTAAATGTGCTTCAAAATTAAATTTAACTTCTTTGTGCATATGTTAAGTTTTAATTTTATTTTATAGAAATAATACCTTTGTGCATATGCTAAGTTTTAAATTTCCATAAAATTTGACTTCTTTGTGATGAGAGTTAAATGTGCTTCAAATTCAAATTTCACTTCTTTGTGCATATGCTAAGTTTTAATTTTATTTTATAAAAATAACATCTCTAATATGTACTAATCTCGATGAAGGAGAAGACTTTACAAATTAAAAGAGTTTTAAAACATCTTATTTTAATTTTGAAAATTTCTTTGGCCACCTTCCTATGGGGGGTCACCCCCAGCGAAAATTCCAAAATACCCCTGCTTCGGAAGTTCATTTTCGAAAGCGTCTTTTTTGAAAAAATTGACTTATTTCGGAAGTTCATTTCCGAAAACATTATTTCGGAAGTTCACTTCCGAAATACTGCGATTTCTGCAGATTTATCAAAACACTCCCCCTCCCCCAATCATTTACCCTAAATCAAAACCAAAAGTGGCAAAGGCGAAAATTTGTGCAAACAGAATTCCAAAGCTGCATCAAGGCTCCAATCACACTGCTAAACAACATTCAAAAGCCCTCAATCCTAACACTTTGTAAGTTTTGAAATTTTTAGATCTATTATTCAAATGCATGTTATTTAGGGTTTTAATTGCATAAATGATATATGGTTAGGTTGTTAGTAGTATTTAGGTTGTTTAGAAGCATTTTGATTTGGTTTGAAGTTTGGTTTAGGGGTCTGCCATGGAAGTTGCAGAAAACTCCATCGCAGGGGTGTTTCGGAAGTTCATTTCTGAAAACACCTCCATCCCAGTTTTCGGAAATGAACTTCCGAAATGTATCAGAAGTTCAAATTTTTTTGTTTTTTATTTTGTCTATGCATATTAATCGTTTTCAATTGTTTACAGGAACATGTCAGGCAACCAACCAGCACGCAGGACTGCGTCTTCTAAAGAGGGCGCTAAGGAAAGAAAGGGTTCTTCAAACAAGGAGGTGAAAGAGGTGAAGGAGGTGAAGGAGGTGAAGGAGGTGAAGGAGGTGAAGGAGAAGAAGAAGCTTTTGACTGGTTCTGCTTCTCGTCCCCTGGGGGTCCATGGCTCGGACGTGCAGGCTCAGCCTTCAGGCGTGATCAACGCTGATGGTTCTGATACTGAGTGGGATGAGGATTGGTATAATTATCTTCATTCGGAGGAGTTCGCTCGTCGGGAAGAATAACGTGTTTTTATTTTGTTTGATGTGTATTTTGTAACGCTCGTCGGGCAGAATAACATGTTTTTGTTTTGTTTGACGTGTTTTGTTTTGTTTTGTTCTGATTTCGGATTGTATCGCAGTGTTTTTGTATTGGATTTATGATGTTAGTTTTTGGAAGTGGTAACCGGGGTCGGAACATATGACGGAGGAGGTGGATGTTCGGAGGAAGAAGAACCGGAGGTACGTCCACCGCGAGACAAAGGAGCCAATCAATGTAAGCTATAGTTTATCATTATCATCTGGGGACGTCATTTCTAAAAAATCAAGATTAAAAATAATAAGATTTTTTTCCCAATTTTTTGTAATGACGTCCCCTGATGATAATGATAAACTATAGCTTACATTGATTGGCTCCTTTGTGTCGCAGTGGACGTACCGCCGGCTCTTCTTCCTCCGGACATCCACCTCCTCCGTCATATGTTCCGGCCCCGGTTACACCTCCTCCGTCATTTGTTACTTACAGTAGTACGTATTTTTATTAAAAGAATAAAAAAACCTTTTGAAATTTGGAAGCCTTTTTTTCTCCCCACCACTCTATCATCCCCACCTACCCGTGTTCAACAATATGTAACTTTAATTTTATGTAATATTATCGTTGTAATCTCCACCCGATTAAATAAAGCGAATTGTTGCTGTTTTTCATTTTATTCTGTCCAGACATATTTTCGGAGGTTCATTTCCGAATTCTCCAAGGGGGGTGCGTTCGGAGATGAACTTCCGAAACACCACATTTTCTGAAAAGTAACTTTATTTCGGAGATGCATCTCCGAAATCAATATTTTATATTAAAAAAAACACGTTTTCGGAGATACATTTCCGAAAACACCTTTTTTAAGAAAAAAAGTACAGTTTCGGAAATGAACTTCCGAACAAGGGGTATTGTGGTAAATTCACCAGGGGTGGGCAAGAAGGTTAGGAGGTGGGTGAAGAAATTTTCTTAATTTTATGCCTCTCTAGTTTGATTTTAGTTATTTTTAGTATAATAAATGGTTCAGTTGAATCTGATTGTGATTTTGATTTTCAACATAAATAAAAAATTGTTTGATTTTAAGTTTTTGAATAGATTTGTGATTTTGATTTGAACCGATCTGAATTTAAATATTTTTATATTTTTATATTTAAATGATAAAAAATTATATTAAAAAAACATAAAAAAAGAAAAAAATTTAATATTTTATTAACGGTTCGGTAATCATAACAAACCGTTCAATTTTAACGGTTCGAAACCGTTTAAAATTTAGACGATATACCAAACCAATAATATATAGTTCAGTTTTAGATACATTTAAACAGTTCTATTCAAATGTTCTTTTATAATGGTTCAATTCAATTTAGTTTTCTATATTGTTGGAGAATAGTTAGTTAGAGTTAGTTACACTAACTATAACTAAGAAAGTTAGTTTAACTATAACTAAGAAAGTTAGTCAGGGAGAGGAACTATCAATGCTACTACTATATATACGAAGCATTCACTCTTGTAAATACAACAATGAAATACAATGCAATGCATGAAGTATATATCTAACTATACCATGAACAATCCTTCATCATTTAGTTACTAAACTTGAAATATAGATCATAATAGGCAACTCAGTTACAGAATATCTGGTTAGTACTACACATGATAAGATATGCTATGTGTTTATGTAAAAGTGATGGATGGGATATATTGAATAACTGGCCAGCAATTGATAACAAGGGTACATTGGATCGGAATGGCTCTCAATTTGCCCAATTCTACAGGTTAGTCCGGTTGGGGTCCGACAACTATGTTAAATGGCATGGTAACCAATGACATAAGAACGTGAGTGTTTGAATATGCCAAACCATACTTATGTCCTTTTATTTTTACCATATGTCATCACACACTATTACAAAAACTAAACAATTACCAAAACTTTGGGGCCGGGCCACCAGCCTTACTGACCCAGCATTTAGCCCGTTTAACAATGATACCTTGTTATATAAATATATTAATGGTGAGTGAATGATATCCGACCGTCCGAGTATATGGGTGGCAAACAAGCATATCCGTCTTACAAAATTTCGCAAAAAATAGAATGAAGTAAAACGAATATAGTTGAGGGTGTGGAACTAAAACCTTGGTTCATCTCACAAAAAATGAGGGCGAAACAGAGAAGACATGTCGACACTCTGCATCTTTTAAGGTAAAAATATAAAAATTTATAGTAATGTAAGCGTCTCCAAAATAATAAGACAGGATGGAGCAGACATGTTAGAGAGTACATATCTAAATCTTTGGACCGTCTCACACTAAAGTGTCGGTAAAACGGACATATCCAGCCAACCGAATCTGTTTTTGCCACCCGAAAATATAAAAATTTATAGTAATGTAAGCGTCTCCAAAATAATAAGACAGGATGGAGCAGACATGTTAGAGAGTACATATCTAAATCTTTGGACCGTCTCACACTAAAGTGTCGGTAAAACGGACATATCCAGCCAACCGAATCTGTTTTTGCCACCCGTATTCTTCCTGATACACAAGACTTTAAGATTCAACTAGAAATAAATTTACATTTGCCTTCATACTCTCTAATGCCATAATAAATCGATTATTCCAAAAGTTTAAGTTGTTGGACAAAAGGAAAGAAATTGTTTCCTACTTTTATATTACCATAAACATTTTTTGACAGGTCATATATAAACGTATCCTTCTATCTTATTAAATCATCTATGACAAGTTGGAACCTGTATCCATTTCACGTCTTTTCCCTTGTCCATATTCCACGTGTATATCTTGAATACCCCATTTGATACCTGAAGTCGTTGATGCTAACAAAATCTTCAATATATATATTATCCTTTCTTACAGCATGTCTTGAAGTATGTTCAAAGGAACAATATTTGCATTTTGAACATTATATTTACTCAATTATTGTATCAAAGTTAGATATGTTGAAGTTTCTTTCCCCCTTCTTCATATTTTGATGATTTTATATGTTGAAGATGAAGGAATAGAGGGTCTATGTTGAAGCATATTCAGGAATTTATTAAAATCACTTCGATTCCTCTTAGGTTAGGCAACAACTTTGCATTATCAATTTGCAATTGAATTTTTATCGCAAAGAGAAAGTGATCAAACTAGCTCTAAAGATACCCTAGTGTATGTTAAATACAGGGTATAACCCTAAGAGAGTGATTGCATCAACAAAAGCCAATTTATTTGGAATATCATTACAACTTTTAACAACCTAATTACTTGGATTACATAAGAGGAAAATTTTGCTCTTTTTCACCATCTGCATATTTGTTATGTCAGCTTTCCTTCATTTTCCTAAAGACACCTCCCACCATAACCTGCGTTCCTGAATAGTGACTGTTTTATCTCTTCAGGGTTCATACAATTTCTCTGTCCAGCCACCTAATTTCATGAAAATAATGTAAGAAAAAAAATGTTTTATTTTCACGCGGGCGAACAATTATTGAGGCCACTAGTGTATTTTTGGTTCCGGCGGTAGCAAAAACAAATCTTGAATGAATTGATTCTGTAAAATTTATAAGGCGACCCAAAATCACAGTGACGGTAATGCAAACATGCACTGAAACAATTGACTAACCTCTGAGCAAGATGCTTGCAGTGAAAAATCATTGAAACTGCTTATAACACATTGGTGAATCTCGAGGCCTAATGCTTCCAATGTGTTCACTGTTGACAGCAATAAGCCCGGCTTTGTGGCACAGCATATGCTTATCCTTGTGTCTTGATCTCTCCTCTCAACATTAAACTAAAACACACATCAAAATCAAAAAACAACACATTAATTACATTTACTCATGAATTTGTTCTATGATTACGCGATAGTTCAAGGATTTGACTTAACCATACCTTAGGGGAATTTCTTACCATGACTTCATTCGGCTTTAACTCCTTAGAAATTCCCAAAACATTTATCTGATCCGTTCCTTCATCCATCTCTTCTTGCAACTTACCAATCCTTTCGAGAAGCTCTTTCATGTAATCAATTGTATCTCCGAGAATCGATGTCCTGTCCATCTAAATTTACATTTCAAATCACAAATTCAAGAGTTAGTCAAAGATTTCTATAAATTTAGATAGAACATGAACACCAAAACAATCACCAACACAGACACCAGACAAAACACAACACAGATAATGACATATCGAACACATTGTCAAACATTGACATGCATTCGATCTGAAGTGTCGATTCTACAATTCTACATAGCATACATATACATATAATAATACATATAAATATACAAATACGCATAGACATTACATCAATTGAATCATCACCTTACTGATCTTAGGGACAATTGACCTAAGCATGGAAAGCCTATCATTCAACCTCTTTCTTCTCCTTCTTTCCGCCATGAGATTCTTCGAAGGTTGTCCTTCAACCCTCTTCGATTTACCTTTCTTCTGACCATTACCACCACTACACAAACCCATGTTAAAAACAGGAATCTCACTCACTTGTTCCTCAACTTTACAGCTAATTTTCCTCTCTTCCAAACCCTTCTCCTCACTTCCAACAAAACCAAACTCTTCAACTTCAACACCCTCTTGTTGCAAAAGTGGAGTTGCATCATCAAGCTCTGGAACAGTGAACCCATCAACAAAAGGGTATGAAACAGCATCAGTTCCATAAGAGCATTCAAATCTATGGTCTAGTGGAGTTGAGAATGAAGCAAATGAAGGGTTTAGAGATGGATTTAGGAGAAGATTTTCATCAAATGAGTCGAAGTTCCAACCGTTTGGAAGAAGTAGGTCGTTTAAACCGGTGGATAAAGTGGTCCATGTATCTTTTCTTGGAGCTAGTAGTTCCTCAAGGAAACCAAGTTGAGAAAGCTCCATTTTTTTTTCTCTCTTTTGAGAGCAATGAGTAAAGTAAAGAAAAACAGAAGAGTACAGTGAGATGAAGGAGAAGAAAGTAAGAGGGGTTTCAAGTTTGTTTAAATAGAGAGTTCTGTTTTGGACCATCACAACTCACAAGTACTTAACCATAGATAGAGTACTTTGAAATCATGAGAAATTTTAACTATCAAGGGTACTCTTTGTTTTTAAGGATAAGATGGTAATTTGATTTAATACAAGAAACATATATTTTTTATTGAATTATTGCTAATTGAATTAATAAGTTACTATCCTAGTATCCAAATTGTAAAAATAAAAATAACCATTAATTTACACTTTTATGATAAGATATTTGTAATTTTGAATATTTCAAGAGACATTGCACAATATTTAGTCAAGGTAGAATTTAAATGCTATTAGATTTGATTTACACTATGATGACACTTTCGTTATGCGTCATAAAACTAAAGTTTAAATACACTTTTCATCCTCGAATTTTGATCAACTCACAGAATTTATCATGCTTTTTTTAAATTGCACAATGCAGTCTCTATACTAATATTTTTTATTTTTTTTGTATTTTTAGGCTTAACCATCATTTTCTCCTCCAGAAACTGAAACCCTGATGTGGCAAAAAAACCCATGGGTCAATGCTTATTTGGAAATCTTATTTATAAATTTAAGAGATTTATTATTTAAATATGGCAAAAACATTTTAACATTTTTTAGAAATTATAATTTTCAGAAAAACCTTAAAACATCCATAAGTTGCTTTTGCTCTACTTCACAAACACGGTCCTATATAACGTATAACCAACTTCTTCATTCCTTCTATCAAATCGTTTCCACCATGGCAGAGAAGGGCAATGAAAAAGCTGGAGATGGAATGACATGGTGGAACAAAGAGCAGAACCCGAAATACTGTTTCATGTATGTAACAAGTCTTAGAAATTAGGGTTTCATGGCTATTGTGTTGAAAAAAGTAGATGAATTGCGATTAAGGTTACATGGGTGTATTGAGTCTTTTTGCTGGATGGTAATTTTATTGTTGACAAAATATTGTGATATGCACAGGTCAAGTGAAGTCCAAATGTTGAAGCCACGTATTAACCATATGGGTAGATTTGTAAGTTTCCCTGTCAAATGTTATGTGGAGGGCATAGACTATGAGATGGATTACACGTTTGATGCTGAGTTCGTGAACTATAAGAACATTAAAAATCTGGTCCTTAGTGTTGGATATATGAAGTTCAAGTCTTTGTGGTGCCAACATCCAAAGTTGTCTTTTCAGCATGGACTTAAGCCTCTAAACACTGATGGTGACCTGTTGGAGCTTGTTCCAGACTATAAAGGGTATAATATAGTAGATATTTTTGTTGAACATGAAGTGGATATACCAGATGTAGTTGAATTTAGTGATGAAAGTCCTTTGGATGATGAGGTTAAGAATGGTGAAGAAGTTGCTATTGAAGAGGTTATAGGTGAGAAAGAATATGTCAATAATGAAGGTGTCATGGAAGATGTTGAGAATGAAGGTACTAATAAAGTAAGAAATGATGACCAAGGTGGTGAGGATGGTTATATTAGTGGAGAAGCTGGAGCCAATTCTGATGTTGAAGAAGTTGTTATGGAGGAGGTCATAGGCGAGAAAGAAGTTGTCAACAATGAAGGAGTTATGGAAGATGTTGAGAATGAAGATACTAATAAGGTAAGAAATGATGACCAAGGTGCTGAAGATGGTTATATTAGTGGAGAAGATGAAGACTATGTCCTAACTGAAGGTGAAAGTGAAACTGACTTTGATATACTTGTTGAAGAAGAAGAATGAGATTGGACACGTGAATTACCTACTGAGACATTTTCTTGCAATAATCGAGAGGGTGGTAAATTGAATGAAACACAAGCTGCCTATGAAAAGTCTAACCAAGATGAAAGTGATGATGAAGTTGTTCACAAAAGGAAATTCCCTACTTTTAAAGTTCTTGATAGTGGTGATCATGTTAGGTTTGAGTTGCGTATGCAGTTTTTCTCAAAGGAACTCATCCTGGATGTTTTCAAGGATAATGCTATGGAAACATTGATTAACTTATGGTTCAAGAAAAATAATGCAGTCAAGGTGGTTGTGAAATTTCAACCAAATTGCCCATTTCATACGTTAGTTGCTAAAAGGGGTGGAAGTCGATATTGGCAACTTAGAAGTTTGAAACCAAATCATGAATGTGTTAGGTTTGCTGGCAATAAATAAGCTAGAACTAAATGTCTAGGAAAGAAATTTATTCCATTGATTAGGCACACTCCTCATATCAAACCAATTGGATTGACTAATGAGGCATTTCTTAGGTGGAATGTTAAGCTCAACTATTTTCAAGCATATAGGACAAAGAAGAGATCAATGGAGTTGATAGAAGGTGTTGGAAGTGAGAAATAAGCACCCTTAAGAAGTTATGCTGAAGAGCTTAGAAGGTCAAATCCTAATAGCACAAAGATAATCAAATGTGAGGTCAGAATTAGATTACACTTAAATTGGTTTTTTTGGTTTAAGTGGATGCAATTTATAGGTTTAATGTACTGTCAATGTATGCTCCACAAACATATATTTTTTTGCTAAATTTATGGTACTATTTTGGTGATGTAATAACAATTATGCTTGATTATAATGCCTTGATCAACATTGGCTGTAATGAAAATTATTTTGGTGATGTAATGACAATTATGCTTGATTGTAATGACAATTACTAGTTTCAATTAATCCATGTTTGGTTCAATTTTCATCGATTCAATTGATTGATTCAACACAATTCATTGATTCAATTTTTATTTTCATTCAAACATCATTGAAGTTCAATTGAAAATTACAACAACTAAATAAGAATAAGTACACAAGCCTTACTAAACATAATCAGCCTTATTTCCCTAATAAAGAACACCTAAACAATCCTTACTAAACACCTAAACAAGCCTTCCTAGACATAACACCTAAACAAGCCTTACAAGACATAATCAGCAGAAGTAAATAGCAGCCTTCAAGCCTTCAATTCTTCAAGGTAACAATACAAAGCAATCCCATAATGACCACAACAGATGCAACAGCCAATCCTTGGCAAAACTTTAGCTTCTTTTTCAAATTCTCATCTTGTGTCAGCTTTATATTATCCTTCTTCTGAAGTTCATCAATTCTCTTGGTTAGTGACAAAATTACCTCCTTTGAACGCACAAAAAAATTCTTCATCATACCAATTGAAGAAATTACATCCCGTCCGTCCCTGCAACTGCATTCATAAACAAGCAATACAATGTTAAACCTATGCCTATGATTCCCAAACAACACATTCACAAACAAACTATCAACTGCATTTACCTTGTATAACCTACAACCATTAAACCTACGCCCATGATTCCCACTTGTCCATGAAATAGTGAGAGGTGAATCAAGGTTACAGAAGCAACGAACATGTCTTTTTTGTGATGCACAACTGTTACTCGACACAGTATATGATTCTGACATTAACGAGGAAGAAGATGGTTTCTGAAGGAGACGAAGAGGGAGAAATCAAGGATGGAGAAATAGAGGGAGGAGTATGTTTCTGAAGAAGACGACCTAGGGAACCAATTTAGGGATTAGGGTTTTAAAATTTTCAAGAAAATGAGTTTTATTCTTTGATTAAATTTATGAAATGTTACATTTGTTTTATTTTATTAAATTTTTCAATTGTATTTTAAAATGTGATTTTCTAGATTGGCACTGCCACATATGCGTTCATTTGCCATCTGTGCATTTCTTGAGAGGAAAATGGGGGTTAGGACTAATAATGCAAAAAATGTTAGTATAGGGACTGCTTTGTTCGGTTTGAAAAAGACATGACCAATTTCGTGAATTGATCAAAACCCGAGGACAAAAAGTGTAATTAAGCCTAAAATTAAATATGAGCTATAATATTAATTGTTGAAGAGTCCGGGAACTTCCCAAACGTCCAAAATTCATAAGAGATTTTGATACTACATTTTTATCTGAAATGTTATAGCATCAAATATATGTGTCAGCTTTATTATATATTCAATATTTCTTTTATTGCTAATTGACAAGCTCACACTATAAGTCTCAGTCACTATGAGTAACATCGATTCATACTAAAATTTTATTCCAGATTTTCCACCAAGCCTAATTATCATCGTGTCACCGTTGTTGGAGAGTCTGTGGAGCATCAAGATAGACAATCAAATAAATGTCGAAGAACCATAAATTTTAATGGTTTTCTAATAAATATTCAAATTGTTCTTTAAAATTATTAGTTTGTATCGATCATGTATTTCATTTTTAAAATGTTCTCTAAAATTATTATGTTTGGATTGATGAAACATAATATAGCAGAGCAGAATGAAAAGGTATAAACATACCTTCTATTGTTTGAATTAATTAAAAAATAGATGCAATGAAGTAAAAATTGATGAAATACATTTCATCTCATTCCATTACTTTTTTAATCACCCGATTTATGCAGAATAAAAAAATTGTTATATTCATTCGTGAAATATCCAAAACAATAAAATAATATATTTATTTCATTCCGTTCTGCTATGCTTCATTTCACTTCAGTTCGCTCTATTTCACTCGTGTCATTGTAGTGTATTCATATTCTAAATTTGCTAATACTTAGTTTCAAGAGGACTAAAATAAAACTATCAAGTTGGCAATATTTATGATGCATTTGAAAAAAAAATTAACAAATAGATGAACTTGATTAGTATTTTGTAATTTTAGAGATTGTTTAGAAATATTGGTAATGTAGATTATAGAATATTAACTTGATACAATCTATTCAATACTAGTTTTTATTGACAATCCTTTTAAATGGAGTTGGGTCTCTCTGAATAGCTTTATTCTTTCAACTACTTTTTAATCAAAATCAATTTAACATAATCAATTCATTTTAAACTAATTACTTTCATCTTTTTCTTGATGAAGCAGACATCAATCATTAAATTATTTTAGAATGTATTACAGTGAAAAGTCTATAGAAGTAGCACCTAGATGTAGCCACAGATTAAAATGGAATCTCTTTTTCTCTCTCTCACACACACAATTTCTTACTCTTTTCTCACTCTCAAGGTGAATTAATGTCCTTTTCACCAAAATAATAACCCAGACAGAATTTGTATTTAATTCCAATTCCTTGAAAACTTTGACCCACATTTCTGTCTTTAACGAAATTGGGTGGAATTAGCGTCATAGACTGTCAGGTACTTCTTCCATTTTTTAATGCAAAAAAACCTCTTTCATTTTCTCAATCAAATAATTCATCTCTCTATACACATTTGTCAATTTTTTTTCATTATTGTAACAAACTTTTAAAAAATAATTATGTACTTAGAAACATGACAATTTGGAAAACTGTTTAGTTTCATTTAACAACCAAATTAATGCTCTTTTTAATTAAACCAATTAACATGTTAATTATAGTTTAATTTCTTGCCAGCCTGTTGTATCTTCAATTGCAAACAATTGTTTGTTTGAAAATCTTCTACTCCATTAAAAGTGGTCCAGTTTTTCAACAGATTAATGCTTGTTAAGGAAACTAGTTTATATTTTAAGTCCTTGTTTTGTGTTGCTTTCATTTTTTTCTTATATATTTTAAGCATGATTCATTTGGAAAGATGTTTGATAAAAGAAATGATTGGCTTTTCTTCTTGTTCTTCTACTATATTTAGTACCTTCTTTAATGAGCTAAAATTCATCTTAGTAGTTTGTTATATGTGTCACAAGGATCAACAACAACTAGTCAATCTTCCAAAATCTAATTCTATCACAATGGTGCATGTTTGAAATTATGATAAATTTGACAAAATCACAACAACTTTGTAATTTTGTTAAAATCATATTTGACATTTTATGATTTTGTTAAATTTACCGAATTAGAGTGATCTTAAAATATTAAAAGCTATAAGTTAATTATGGTTCATCTGTAATAAAATAAAATAATATTTTACTATCATGGTTTAACTATGATAAATATATTATAAAATTTAACGTGTAAAATTAAATGTGTAAAATTATTGTATATGTCAATACATATAAGTTAAATTATTAAATATCACCACATTATATATGTGGAAAAATATTATAATTAAATCATAAAAATACTATTACAATTAAATTACATGTTTAATAAATTTTTCATCCAACATCTAATTATTTTTTGAATTCATATATGAATATATTAACATATAAATTATTTATATTTAAATTATTTTTTATTAATTATTTTTTATAAATTTAATTTTATAATTTGATTTAATAATTTAATAATCAAAATGTCACCTTTTAAAAATTATTCAATGAGATGTTGATCAATGTAACCCGGACTTCGTAATTAACTGAGATGAATTAACTAAATTTTATAAAATTAATTCTTATTATCATTAAATTAAATAATTATTTAAAAAATTTACACGATGAACCAATCATAACCCATAAGTAAAAGTAATTTTTTTTAATCATAATTACCTTTAAAATCAAACTTATAATTTGTTTAAATTTTTTATTACAGTGTAGAACTTTTTACTCCAACTCAACAATCAATCTATAAAATAAAATACATAATTTCAATCACTCATTGTTGTATCATTGCATCCTAAAAGCTTCTTTCATCAGAAAAATAGTCTTCTAAAAAGTTTATATCCATTACAAGACTAAAAATATTTCACATTATAAAATCTCAAAATTACATCTAATTTTCACATCACTCCCAACGCAGAGAGAGAGATCAAATTGTGTATGATCACGTTAAGTACTGCTACATACAAAAAGCTAGACGACAATTTATACACACAATGTGTATGCATGGGTCTGAATCTGGTGAAATCACTATATCTACAACACTTCAGTGTTGGAACATGTCAATGAGCAAAACCATGTTCACAAAATCATATGAAACATTTTTTTTTATATAATTATTCACATGTCTTTGTATTGTAACAGTGTAACAACTCAGTAAAATGTGCCAAACATACAGTGAATCATCGTGTGACCAAATCTGATTTATTAACTATTAATTTGCACGTTCATTTATACATTAGGTAACCAAATTACAATAAATTTTGGGTCCATGCTATATAGATTGTGTCATATATAAAGTTAAAATTGTTCATGTGTCAAAATCAAGATCCACTAGTGATTTTTTGTCTATAGTTGAAATTTTATTGTTTATTATTTAGGGTGTAACATATGTTAGAAAAAAAGAATGGTGGAAATTATAGGGTTTGTGATTATCATTGACGAGCATTTAATGTGCTCAGTGATCACATTATTTTTGGCTCTGCTGCATGCTTGACTGAAAGGTAGTATTCATCAGTTCTGAATTGTTTTTCTGATCACATTATGGACTTGGTTTGTAAGGACTGTATTATTGTATTGTAGGTTCTGTTTTCGTTGAGTTATCATGTGAAGGTTATAGCACATTTATATTTATTCTTTTTGTTATATATGAAATATGAATGCATTGATTAGTTTATTTAGTTTTTAAGTGTTTGAGTCAAAGGATAATAGTAGTAATGTTTTTGACTTAGTTTTGGGGAGGGAAATGTAGCTCTTGTTTGATTTGTAAGTTTGTTTCATCTTTCGTGTTTTCTCTAAAATAAGTGATTGCAAAAATAGAGCCAAAAATATAAATATGTATTTATCTAAAATTTGGAGAATTAACCAGTGAAATTTAATAGAGTTAAGTATTACATATGGTGTTTTACAGTTTTGAAAAAATGTCACTAAAAAAATTATTAGATGAAGTCGTGGATTATGTTGCTTTCTTTAAAATGTTTTGCAACACTGTTTAAAATTATGTACATCACTCACTCAACCATGACTCCTTCAAGATAAAACAATTCAATTATATATTATACGATTATTATTTGTAAATTGTACGGTAGATAATCGGTGTAGAAATACTCTTTAATGATACTAAGACTATTTAAATATGGTATAAATATCACTCTTAATATCTGCTATAAATATCAGTCGTAATAATTTCTCAAACGAGAAGAAATTCAAATAATTCTCCAAAGAGAATTTAAAAAAAAAATACTCAACAATTTCTCTACTCAAAATGAGCAGAATTTAAAATAATCCTCTAAAAAAATTCAAAAAAAATTTTTCAGAAAATTCAACTAGTAAAAATAAAGGGGTAGAAGTTGGCGTTTCGACAATTCGAAAAATGCAAAGTAGAGTGGAGAAAGAAAATCTCAAAAGAAATTTTTGGTGTGTTTTGAAATGAAACAAGTGATTTCCTTATATAATGAAATAAGTTAGCCAAGATATCTACTATAAGCAATGTGAGACTAAGAAATTTTTTTTCAACTAACACACAAACACTTATTTTTTCTAAGAATGTCGGACTTAAGAATTTGTTTCAAATTCATCTCCATATTGAAATATTGACATGTTCCAACAATCCTCCACTTGAATTTAAAAAAGTTTTTTTTTTTATAAATAACGTCAATCGTTTCTAAGATTATGCATTAACATAGGTGTGCGGGACTTGAACCTTTACATAATAAATAGGATTCTGATTCAACAATGAAGGTTGAGAAAACACTTAGAGGGGGGGGTTGAATAAGTGATTCTTTATAATTTGAAGGAAGGATAGACAGAACACAGTTATTTTTATCCTGGTTCACCTTCTCAATAAGGCTAGCTCCAGTCCACCCTCAACAAGGTGATTTGCCTCTCTCAACGAGGACTTAATCCACCATAATCAGAACCTGATTACACTTGCACGACCAACTGTCGTGACTCACAATACAGTGCACGAGCCAAACTACTGGTGACTAACAATCCTGCACAAACCAACTATTTGTGACTAACTAACTTCTAAGACTCAACTAGTCCTAGACTTCTAGAGACTTTTGACCCAACCGGTCTCTCAAGGACTCAGTTACTACGTAACTTCTGATGACAGTGTATAGTGTTGCTTCTAAAAAGCTGTAATCACCACTATGATATTTCACTAGATTTAAGTACAAAACTATGAACTCAGAGTATGAATATGAGAGTTTTTGCTAAAGATATTTTTTCTTCACACTTGCTGATTTTTCAAAGTAATAATGTTCTCGTGTGTGATTGTTATTTTTTGATTCAAGAGATCATGAATATATAGCTTCAAGATTTTTGCCTGTTAACTTCAACTCTTGTAGGCAGCATTAAATGGTTTTCGTGTTACCTTAGCTTTTGTTTTCTCCAAAGATTTGCATGTGGATAGCTTTTTCAATCAACCTTGGGAATTACACTTTTGGAGTGTTGCAGCCGTTTTACTAATGATTATGTCTTTAACGGTATTATTTTGAATCAGTCTTCGTGATCTTCTGTTCAGCCTTGCATTTCAACTTCTGTTATAGAAGTGTTCGCAGCGGTTTGGTGAAGTATCAAAAGTTGTCTTAAGACTTGAGTAGCTCTTGCATTTATCCAGCTTTGCATATTTTCCAAGTTCTGATTGTGCTGGTACTGGTACATCTTCTAAGATCAGAAATATATAATTAGAGTACCATGTTTGCTTATACAAAATTTATTTGCATGTTATCATGAAAACACTAAAATATGATTAGAACCAAACTATGTTCTAACAAACAAGAGTGGCACAATTATCTTGAACTCTGTCTCAGACATTAAACCAACACACAATCTTTTTTTAAAGTATATTCTAATAAGCTCATGTTTTAATTGACCCGCATGTCTATCCTAGTTTAATGAAAGCTCTAGGAATTTTGCCTCGAAATTTCATAGGAACTGACGTAAATTCTATAATCACATAAGTGATTCTATCAAGAGTACTCTTGTAACTAGGTACTCCCTCATACATATATAGATTTCATTAAGAGTTTATATTATATCATCCTCTTTTCTCTTCAAGATTCATGCTCCTCTAATTTATACTAGCATAATCACCTCATATTATTTGAAACTTGTTATTACCCATTGAGCCTATTTATTGGGATCTCCGGTCTATTAGCCCAAGTTACCATCATGAGCAATTCATTTCTCTATAGGCATTAGTCCCATCTTCTTTGATGTATTATGTATTTTCTCTCTACCTAACCTTTCGTCAAAGAATCTGCTAAATTTTCATCAGTGCGTACATGATTCACTCTTAAAGCTCATTTGGAGACAAAGTCTCTGACAGTATTGTGCTTCCGTCTTACTTGACGTATCTTACCATTATAATAAAGATATTTTTTTCATTTTTTTCAATAGTCGTAGTATTATCGTAGTGAATCAACACACATGGCATAGGTTTTCCCATGAAGGGGTCTCTGTTAGCAAGCATTTTAACCAACTTGCTTCTTCACAAGCAATCACTGATGCTCTCATTTTAGACTACATCATGGACTGAGCCAAGTTAATATGTTTCTATGATTTCTAAGATATAATTCCTTTATCTATATTGAATATATAACCACTAGTTTCTTTGAAATTATTTGAGAAGGTGTTCTGATGTGGTGTAAATCGCAAAAGTACGAATCACGTCAAAGTAATACAAAAGATTATCGTTTCCACAGAGACCACGTGTCAATCTATCGATTTCTATTGTTACGATGTTTATATAAGGCGGATCAAATCAAAGTTCAAGTGCACAGTGAAAGGAATAGTAAAAGTATATGTAAATTCAGATAAATAGATAGGCTCGAATGTAATTCACATCACTTAGACAATACTCCAATTGTTTCTAAATAGAACTACTTATGGGGCAATATTTTCTACTCTTAAAAAGAATCAATTTAACAGGAACTTGTCGTTTTCCTGTACTAAGAACCGAGCTTACTCTCTAATTAATGTCTTCTATTGTCACTTATAGAAGGTGCTTATTGCATTAAAGTAGTAAACTTATTTTTAAGAAATTGGTTTCTTGACTTAGCTGAAAAGCAGTTTTGACTTAGAGTATTTAATTAAAAAGAGATTCATGGCCTTCGCTCAAAGAATCAGATTTTAAACCCATGAACGCGTCCGAAAATAGTTTCAAAATCGTTTTCTAAAAGTGTTCAGGATTCCAAATTAACTGGACAAAACGCTTTTGCACTCTTTGAACAGTTAAAACTAACAAAGTTTAACTTTGAAAGTTGGACGACTTTCAGTCTTACCCAACAACATTAAATACTGAAAACTTGTGTTAAAAATCAAAACAACCCTTAAAGTATTTCTACAGATTCAATATATGGAATACTATCATAACAAAGATCCTTACATTCTAACCATTAAAGTTTTAGCCAGACATGGAAACGAGAACAAGCATATTAGAATTGATCATGTTAAAATAGTTCTAATGAAAAGCTTAAGAAATAGAGACAAAGCAAGAAGATAAATAAAGTAAAGCAAGCGCAAGATAAACAATAAGTAAATGCGAAGACTTGAAATAAGAAACCTACTCCAAATTGGAGGCTTTAATCTGGTACAACTGGGAAATAAACTTGACTTGAAAAGAAAATGGATGCAAGATTAAAGTAGAGTGATCCAACCTAATCACAACTACAATGCAATAATCCCTCGATGTGACGAATTATTGCGTTTACAAATGGTAAGTATAGGCTTAGTGTTGCAAACTAAGTTTGATGCCACAAATGAAACTGAAAACTCCTTATTATAGAAGAACTACAAAGCATGGAGTTACAATACTACCCTCCAATTCCTTTTGGGCGGGAGAAGAATCAACAAAGATGGCGCCTGCCACCTTGCTCAAGGCGCCCGCCACTTTTGGAAAGTGGAAGATCATGGTAACATGGCAGTTAACTCCTGGGTGCAAGCACACACGTCATGGTGTCTCCTATGGCGGCCGCCATGTGAAAAATTTGCTTAAAAACTTGATTTCTTGGGCTTTTGGATTAGTTTCTTCAAGAAGGGCTCTAGATAAGCAAAGTACCTAAAAGCAAGGCAAAAACAAACATAACACAAGAAAATAAAACTAAAAACTCTAAGAAACATGTGCAATCCAAGTCAAGTACGCATTGTGTTTTAGTGTTATCAAATTCTACCACATTTAAACATTTGCTTTTCCCCAGGAAAAACTCTTAGTAGTACATGAAAGGAAAACAACATTTACAAGATTTGAACTAAAAGGGCTTCTAAGTTTGATAAAGGATGTGTTGATAGGTACTAACTAATCGAACCAAGGATATCATGGTGACACTCTCCGTGAATGCGGTCATAAACTTCATTCCTATACAAACCAATCCACATCAGTCCACTATACCTAGGCTTTTCTTAAGTCCTTTTTCATTCAGGCGCAATCACATTAAGCCTGTTATCCGTAAATACTCATAGTAAAGTGACCGGTTAGTGACTCTGATCCCAAACATGGGGATCTGGTATATAAATTGGTGTAACCCCTTTATCAAGAGCATTGTTTTAAGATAATATTTTGAAAGCAAATATATTAATTATTTTGTCCACAAGTCAATTCAAGAGGAATTCAAATTCATTGGTTCAAATGCAAATGTCAACAAAAATGTCTAGAAGTTAAAGGTTGGCTTTAGGGTATTTTGGTCAAAGATGGTATTCAAAGTCAAAATATCAAGAAAACATGGCACATGGATGGGTTTGATCAAGAAAAATCATGAAATTCAAGTTAACTTGTAAAAGGGGAAATGTTGAAGATTTTGGAAATTTTTCTAAGTGTTGAAAAGCATGTTCATTTGGGTGACTTTTCATGATTATAGCTCTCTTCTCAAGGATCCAAAAATTGCAACCAAGGGTTATAATTGAAGATAATGTGTGATACTACATCATAGGGCAAAATTTGAGGTCAAAGGATGTTCACAAGTTGCCCAAAACTCATGCTAAAGTGGGATGCTCAAATTGTCAAAATTGTCCAACACTTAGAAATTTTTTCTAAGTGTTAGTCAATTGAGATATTTCATTTTTTCAAGACATGTAACTTTGTACCAAGGAATTATTTCAAGAATTTTCCAACATGAAAGTTGCTCTTTGACATGAAATCTACAAGTTGAAATCAAATTTAGAGCCATTGGAATACTAGGTAGGGAGTTATGATGTTTTGAAGATGCATGTACAAAACTATGCCCAAACTTGGTCCAGACCAGGTTTTGAACCTCCATTTCAACCTTTTTGCCAAAATGACCATAACCAATTCTCTTCATTTTCTTTCCCTCTACATCTTTCATTCATACAACAAATGCACTGCCTCATTCATTCATCGACAAAAACACATTTGAAGTTGCTTGGAAAATAAGAAATCTGTTGTTGCAACATTGCAACTTGAAAAATTAATTTGTATAACTTGTTCTAGATCTTTCCCCCACGTGCTAGTTTACATCCCTACACCATAACAAACTTGTGCAAACCTCTAAAACCTCATTCCATGAAAAAATTCCTTGGATCCGAAGCTAGCTCAAAACCACCCTTTAATATTCAAATTTGTTTCTAACTAACTCCATACCTCATTCCCCACCTTAAGTTAGGATCCATCCCTCATCAATCCTCTCCAATTAGCTTCTTCATCAACTTTATAAATAACCTTTCCCTCTAAAACTTGAGAACCACCATCTCACCAAATTTCACTAAAATCTCTCTCTCTCTCTCTCTCTCTCTCTCTCTCTCTCTCTTTGATTCTTAACTCTCATTCACTCTATTTCAATTCTCTTCACTTCATCATCAGCAATATCACCTATTGAAGCTTCTGAAATAGATTTTCAAGCTCAATTCATCATATTTTCATATTTGCGACTTGGAGCTTCATCCATGGAGTGATTTTTGGATTCTTCAATTCAGCAAGATTTTTTTTCAATCTCTTGCATATATCATCATCTCATTATAAAGCTAGTGTATGTATAGAATTGGCTCTAGAATCACTGAATCGAGCATATCATCTTTATCATTTTCATCAACAATTTGGACTTGGACTGAATAATCTGGCAACATTTGAAGCAAAGTAAGCATTGATTCTTCTTCCTCGCATCTCTATGAAGATTAATTGATCAATCTCTTGGCTTGATTCATCTTGAGAAGGCGCATCGGACATGTCTCCGATAGTTAAATCTTTATCACTTCAAACTCCATTATTTCTTCATCATTTACTAAATTTCTTGATACAGTTGTATTTGCGCTAATGTAATGATCATTAACCCTAAGATAGTATTCATTTATCTTTGATCATAAGAATTTAGTTTCAATTTTTTCAAATTAGGGATCATATTGTTTTATATTCTTATATTAAAAATCAGTTTGATTTAGTGTAATTAATTGGCATTTTTGAGATCATGAGGAAAATTCGATCAAGATTCGTGTACAACTTTTGATGATTTGAGGCATTGCACCACCGTGTGTGGTGGTGCGGTTGTGGTCGGAGATAGGAAGGAGATGAACCAGGGAGGCACATCATTTTTGAATCAATTTGAATTTGAATTTTTGAGGTGACATTCTCTCATTGGCCCACCTCATATTTTGTTTTTTTAAACAAAAATTTAATTAGTGAAAATCAGAAATAATAGGACATGGGTTGGACCCTGCGCAGATGTTATCCACCACTCCAATTTCAATTTCTCAACCCAGTCCAATTAATTTTTAATTTACTTTTTTTAATTGTTTTTGCTTTTAATTTTTCTCTTATCATTTTTTTTTGAATCAATAAAATTTTATTATAATTCAAAAACAAGTTTAAGTACAAATGGTGATCTCAATGAACCAACCAAAACTAAAGAAACAATTACATCAAAAGCTTAGCTATAAGATCTCTATACTTCCTATAATTCCATCCTCTATGTATAATAGCCTCCTGTATATTATGCACAACTTTATCAACAATTTGCGGATTTCCAAAGCATGTATCATTCCGGAATTTCCAACAACAATACAAGGTTTCAGCCGCAGCCATCTTCAACAGATTCACTTTCATTCCTTTGCCTTTAGCAATCTGAATAAGCCAGCATATCTCCTGATTCCATTCCAAAGGCACATGATCAACATTGATCCATTTCAAAATGTCAGACCAAATAAACTTCATCACATTGCAGCTATAGAATAGGTGATCTATAGTCTCTACTTCACTGCAGAAACAATATTGAGTTTCTCTTATGATCCCAAACTTTGCTAGTCTATCCTTTGTGGCCAAACGTCTATGAAACGCGAGCCACAGGAAGAACAGGGCCCTCGGTCTAGCTATATTACCTGCAAAGACAACATACCAATCAACATTATTGTAGTTTTGCATCAGCTCTTTATAGAAAATTTCCATCTTGAACTTGTCTGCCATCATCATCTGTTGCCAACTGTTGCGGCAGTCATCAAAACTCAGCCTAGCCTTCAGAATCCCTTTTTCTCTTGTCATTTTTAATACCTAAAAATATTAAAAAATACTTTTAATTGTCAATAATTTTTTAGGATTTTATTTTTAATATTTTGGATATTATTTTAATATTTTTAGAATATTATCTTAATTGTTTTAGCCTTAAATAATTCAAAAATGAATAAATTATTAATGAGTTTGTTTTAATTTTAGAAGTTAATTTTGATGATATTTTCATGATGATAAAAATCCAAAATGTCATTTCACATTTACTTTGATATTTTTAGGGGTTTTAGAATATTATTTTGATTAATTTTCTTAATTAAAAAAATCTCAAAATACCCTTGTTCTTGTGGTAATTTCTTGATGAATTCTTGAGTGATGTTTCTTGATGATCTCTTCATGATGCCTTATTTGATTGATTACTTTGATCTTTATTTGATTGGTTGGTTGCTCATATGTCCCATTAGGATTATTAATTCAATTTTAATCTCCTGATTAATTTGAATTAATTAGACCATAAAATTTTGATCCAAGTATGATAGCAATTAGGGTTTTAGTTCCTTATCCCAACTTTAGGTCCATGATGCATGATGACTTTAGGGTAGGTCTGACCCCTTTGTTTTTTCCTTTGCATTCATATTTCTTTTCCCTTTCAAAGAAAAAGTTCTCTTTTCTTGATCAAATGCGAAAATACGTAATAAATATGATACATATAAATACGTCATGAGCCCTAAGTACATGAGAAAATATGGGTGAGAGTTATTCCTTATCTCTTCTTAGTGTGTTTTGTGCATGAGGTGTTTTCCTCACTCGTACAAAATACCTTTTCTCATGTCATAGACTTTAGTATAATATATATCTCAAACTTTTTTCAATACTAAGGGACAAATACTCAAATACCTTCAGCCTTTGAGAGACCATTTGATGTATTCCCCACGAAAATACTTCAACCAATCCAAATCATTTTACCTCTTGGCTTTTCTCTTTAACCTTTTCATAAAAGAGCATGTTATTTTCATTCTACCTCATCGAAGACAGTGCCTAATGCTTGAGTGCGAACAACAACACTTTCCATAAAAAACACAAACAAACAAACATTTTCGAGATGAACTACGGAGCTTTGATTTTTCTATTGCACATTTGGGATACGTAGGCACAGGGTTCAGGAAATTCTGGCAAGCTCGATAATAAAAAACCTTTTGTTTCCCCCTTAATAATCCATTCATGCATTTACTTAGCAAGTAAGCATTAGACATACACCCCATTTAATTAGAACAACAAGAGTGGATCCCTTGGAATACCATGGATGTGAGGGGTGCTAATACCTTTCCCTTTGTTTAAATTTATTAAATAAAAAGTATATTTTTATTTAATATATTCTAATTTCTAAATCTATTTCATTCAAAATTCTTTGCATGTGAAAATCTGATTTTCAATTTTTTTTATTTTTAATGGTTTGCGACGTGATTTTTGTGTGGAAATATCACGCCGATGGAGACCGTTTTTCTTGTAGTGATGATTGCTACTTGCATTATAGATAATCGGTCTAGAAATACACTCTCTAATGATACAAAGACTACTTGAATATGATATGAATATCATTTGTAATATCAGGTATAAAGACTCAGTCGTAATATTTTTTCAAACGAGGAGAAATTCAAATAATTAACCAATGAGAATTTAATAATGGTCATTTGACCACTCAGTGATTTCTCAAAGAAAGAGAAATTCAATTATTTCTCCAAAAGAGAATCCAAAAAAGTAATACACAATAATTTATTAACCCAAACGAGGAGAAATTAAAATAATTATTTAAAGAGAATTAAAAAATACTCAAAAATTCAACAAGTAAAAAGAAATGAGGAGAAGTTGGCACTTCGACAATTCAAAAAATGTAGAGTATAATGTGTGAGGAAGGAAAATCTCAAAAGAAGATTTTGGTGTGTGTTGAAATGAAACAAGTGATTTCCTTATATAATGAAGTAAGTTATCTAAGCAATGTGAGACTAAAGAATTTTTTTTGTTAAATTTTTATTTTGGTCCCCCAATTTTGCTTGATTTACAAAATTAGTGCACCTATTTTAAATTCCAGCCGTTCTAGTCTTACTCTCACATTTAAATTTAAAAGTGTTTAAATTCAAAATAGATGAACCAAAACTGTTTAAATTTAAAATAGGAGAATCAATTTTGTAAATCAGATAAAATAAAGAGACTAAAACTGTAATTAAATTATTCTTTTTAAACTAACACAAACACACATAATTTTTCTTCCAATGTGGGATTTAAATTTTTTTCCAAATTCATCTCTATATTAAAATATGTGTTTAATTGCTATGTACTATCAGTGTAAAAAGTATTACACCATCACTATATCATTACCAATCAATTATATTATTTTTTAAAAAATTAAAATAAAAATCAAATATTACTAACTTATCAACGGTTGTGTTTAACTAATAATGTAAAACTTCTTTAAACTGTCAGTGCATTTCAATTAAATTATTAAAATATTAAAATATTGACCTGCTCCAACACTTTATTAGAGTTAAAACACTATTTTATGTTCTTTAAAGGGTGTTTGTAATGCAATTTGTATCAATTTTAAGATAAAAATTCAACTAGATTTAAAAGTAAAATTAAACATGGTTTGATTTTAGATATTCAAATTAAAAAATTCAGTTTGATAGGAGTATAATATAACGGAAGAAAGTGTGATGATAGAAACTAATAAACTCTCCTTCAATTCCCTTGCTCTTTTGACGTGGTCAATGCATGCTTGAACTTATAGTTTATATTCTTATAGAGAATTTCTTTACCCACCTCCCTATCTTCTTGGTCACCTCGGGTGAAAAATCCAAAATACCCTCACTTCGGAAATGCACTTCCGAAACGTTTTTTTTTTTAAATTTGTCTTATTTCGGAAATGCACTTCCGAAAACACGAAAAAAATGTGTTTTCGGAGATGCATTTCCGAAAACACCCCATTTTTTGAGTTTTCGGAGATGCATTTTCGAAAACACATTTTTTTTTGGGAGAGGGGTGTCTTCGAAGATGCATATCCGAAATATTCCAAGACCAAATTGGTCTTGGAATATTTCGGATATACACTTCGGAAACACTACAACACGCTCGGGCTTTAAAAGCGCTTTTTATGGGCTTTAAAAGCGCTTAAAAGCGCTGTGAAAGCCAGCGCTGGCGTAGGTAACAAAAGCGCTTCAGAAAGCGCTCTGGCAGGCCCCCCTATAAGAGCGCTTTTCTAGAGAAAGCGCTCTGGTAGGCCCCCCTATAAGAGCGCTTTCCTGGAAAAAGCGCTCTGATAGCCCCCCCTATAAGAGCGCTTTTCCAAAAGGGCTTTCGTATGTTGCGTTTTTTTTTTTATGCTTTTTTATTAATCTTTGGCAGCGCTTTTACTAAGAAGCGCTTTTGTAGGTGGACCTTTAAGAGCGCTTTTTAAAAGCGCTGTCGTTGCTAAATGAGGTATTTTAATGTGCAGCCTGTAATTTAATCCTCCCAGTCGACCTGTAATATTTTCGACATGTAATATGTTTTCAACCTGTAATATTTTCGACCTGTAATATATTTTCGACGATATAATTTCAGCCATCAGTAAGACAATATATATACTAATATAATACCATTATAATATCCAAAATTATATATATACATCATTACAACATCAATAATATTATAGTTCAAATCGACACAAATCCTACATGAAAAATTGCTTAATATAAAATTGACACAAATCCTCTTTGATTTCTTCCAACTTAAGTCTCGGGTACCCAGCAGCACGGAATTCGTCAAGGTACTACAAAACAAAAACATAATATGAATGATATATTTAGTTAAATGTAATAAATTATATGAAATTATCTTAAGTTATAAATTCATACCGTGAGCGGAGACTCTAATTGATTCGCCTGAAGGATTTCTTTCATAAACCTCAAAACAAAGTATCCGCAATCTGAACTGTTTCGCTGTTGTGGACACTACATAGAAAAACAAATAAGATTTTATAGTTGTCTTGTTTTATCAAGTAGCATAAATATTATAAGCAAAATTGTGAAAAATAATGTACCTGCACTTTGATCCAAGTAATGTTGTTTGATTTAGTACGGGATACCTGTGCGTCCTGTTGACTTCGGAACACTTGTATTGATCTAATTAACAAATATATAAAAGCATATGTTTAGATCAATCCCACAAATAAGTAAATATATAAATATACACGAATATTTAGAACGATCCCACTTACAAATCAACGATTTCCTTCATAGCCGGATAATTGGTCCAGTCACCATTTACCGAATTCAGATAATACACGACTTCTCTTATAGGGTTGATAGCAAGCAACAACCAGTGTGCTCTATAAATTAAAACAATAGGTTATATGAAAATTTTGCTATACACAAAAGAAACAGAGATTAGATGAACCAATAATGAGAAACTAACCCTACTGGTCGGGTATTATACGCCCAAAGATGCAGACTTTCTGAATTGCCGGTGGACATGAATCTATCGACTAAGAGCTGTCTAACTGATTCCGGTTCCGAAGCAATTACCATTCCGCTGCAATGGGCGGAAGACACGAAACGGAATCTGTTAGACAATGCAGTCCCGCGCAACACTCTGTCATACAACAACCTTAAATAAAAACATAATAAACATTAGATTATTTTCATTGAAATGTGTAAATAAATTATATTGTGGGACTAATTAAATAATATATCAGATGAGTGAATATTACCGGATGTATGAGTGCATATTACCGACGCCTAGTTGTTCATGCGTAAAAATCTCTTCCAAGTCATCAATTGCAATATGTGACTTGAATTCAATACCGAAGACACTTTCATCCATATTGATTTCACGTAAAGCACCATCCTTCAAATCGGACATATCAACCATTGTTGCGAGCGTCGTCCGGTATCGAGGCACAAAAGCACCGCCTTTTTTTGCCGCTATCTTCGGAGGACCAGTGGGTGGTACGCTACGAACTTGCTGCGTCACTTGTTGTGACTCCCGAGCGGATGCCTAAAAATCATATAAGTTAGGTAAAATATAAAATCATGCAGATTTAGATTCAGATTATATATTAACACTTTAAATGTACCTCTTTTAGTGATGCAACAGACTCCTCCTCCTGTAAAATCGCTTTACCCTTAATTGCGGGTTTTATAGGAGCAGTCTAAAATTAAAATGTAAAAAATAATTAATAAACGGTTTAGAATTGACATTCGAAAACTAAATGATTCATAATCGTTTTCAATATACCTCATCACTAATGGTAATGAGCTCTGAGGGCCATGCAACAAATGATCCTATTGCATCTCGCAGCAATGTCGTCTCTGAGACCATGTCAGGTACTGGTAGCATCGCATCATGATCTAATACAACATCCACCGATACTTTCAGGTGTCCATCCGGGAGCGGTCTATGGTGAAGTAAATCTCCCAAACTCAGCCCAATCTTTTTCATCAATGAAGATCTCATACTTTTTTGGCCGTCCCGGTGCCTCTTCAAGAAAGTTTCCATCTTTATCCTTAAGATAGGTGTTTGTCAAAAAAGCTTTCCACCCTCTATATCTTTTGCCGGCCAAACTAAGTATTTAGCGTCTACGATCATCTGGTATCTCAAAAGTCCTCTGCAAAAAAACATACGCATAGTGTGTTAGTATAAGTAATTTAAACAATTTATCGTCAAGATAATAACAACAATTAACCATATATGATATATACCTGAAGCTCGTCCCAAATCGCTTTTTTTTTCGCATCCAACTCTTCGCTTTTCAGATTCCATTTAGCTACGGAGATCGGAATATGCATACGAACAAGTGTACCAATATAGCTTGTCAACTTTGCAGAATTAGGACCAATTGCTTGGTTTTCAGAATTCCAATCCAAATGGTATACTAATCCTTGGTCTCTATGTCGAATGATTCCCTTCATAATGGTGATGCCTCGTGCAACTTCTTTTGCTTCAGTATCAGCTCCAATCGTGTCGTATCGGTTTCATCTTCACAAACAGGACACGCCTTTTGACCTTTATTGTTGTACCCGGATAGATTTCCGTATGCTGGAAAATCATTAATTGTTCCAAACAACATCGCCCTCAAGTTGAAACTTTCCTTCCTATACCCATCGTAAACCTCCACACCGTTCTCCCACAAAAACTTTAAATCTTCGATTAACGGTGCCAAGTATACGTCTATGTCATTCCCTGGTTGTTTAGGCCCAGAAATTAGCATAGATAACATCATGTACTTACGCTTCATACATAGCCACGAAGGTAGGTTATAAATCATAAGAATCACAGGCCATGTGCTATGCGAGATACTTTGAATACCATGCGGGTTCATTCCATCAGTAGACAATGACAACCGAAGGTTTCTTGCTTCTTTTCCAAATTCAGGATAATCAGTATCTACTTTCATCCATTGTGGTGAGTCTGCCGGATGTCGCAACTTTCCATCAATAATTCTTTCATCTGCATGCCAAGTCAAGTGTCTTGAATCGGTCTCACTACGATACATGCGTCTAAATCTCGGAATTATAGGAAAATACCATAAGACTTTAGCAGGAGACAACTTTTTCTTATATCGAGGGGCACCACATTTAGGACACTCATTCAACGCTGCATACTCGTTTCGAAACAAAACGCAATCGTTTGGACATGCATGTATCTTATCATAGCTCATGCCAATAGAGGACAACATCTTTTTGGCTTCATACGTTCGATTGGGAAGAACATTATCCTTTGGTAGCATATCTTTCATAAGGGCTAATAACTCTGTGAAACTTTTATCCGACCATCCATTGTCCGCCTTTAAGTTGTACAACTTTAACACCGCAGACAATCTTGTGAATTTTGAACAACCATCATACAACGGTTTCTCGCATCGCTTACCAACCTCTCAAACATTTTGGGACAATCCGCAAGATCTTCTTCAAGCGCTTCTGCAATCTCTTCGACTCGATCGCAATCGTATGTGTCTGTGCAATCGTCGTTTGAAGCATACTTCCTATTACAACTCGACTCAGCATTCCCATTACTTTTCTCACTATGCATTGTCCAACATGTATAACTTCTATCAATTCCAAACCGTAGTAAATGGGATGCCAACTTATTCCCGTCAACCTTACCCCCATAACAGCAACCCAGGCAAGGACACAGCATTCGAAGCGGGTCTTCGGAGTGCGCAACCGCAAACTCAACGAATTCCCATACCCCTTTCTCGTACTCTTTCGACAATCGGTTTGAATTCATCCATGTCTTATCCATGTCTTAATTAAGCTAAACAAATGCTTCTTGGTTTCTCTATCAGGTACTAAGGAATTCTGTCAAGATAATAAATAGCTATCATCATAATAGAATACCTAATCAGAATACCCGATTTCTTAAAGAAGACATTACCTTATTTCAAGGTTATATAAGTCCACAAACCAAAAAACTGGTTGAGAGACACTAAATTGATATTAAATAGAACCATAAACAATAAACTATAAGCAGAAAATAACAAACTATAAGCAAGAAGAAAGGGATAGTAACCTGAGTTAGACTTGATGTGGGAGATGGGTAGGTTTGAATCGGCGTTGTACAAGTAGAAACCAGAGACTTCAAAGTAACTGTAAAATTAAACACACACACACGATGCAGTTAAATACAAATATCCAGTGTACCAAACAAAACTCATGTAACTAATGCATGCTAACATAAACTACAAGATATTTAACCTTGACATATAAGGTTCATCCTTTCCAAGTTTAACCTTGACATATAAGGTTTAAGGAATTATCACTAGAAACAAGATATACATCTATACCTCTATCATTTTTATTCGCATTGTCTTCCTATCTTTCCTCATAATAATACCTTTTGAGGAACATGTAATTTATTTTTATGTACCCCACCTTGCCATAATTATAAGACATAATTTCTTTTCTAATTCGTGACTTGTCGGAATTCTCAAACTCGTAACACTTATGTAAATTCTTAGTTTGGCCTCTCTCTTATGACTCTATAACTATAGCTTCATACTAATTATGATTGACAATTAAACAACACTCCTTTCATCTAAAATCTTCATTAAATATTATATCTTCAACAGTTGACATTACTAGCTTTTCATTTAGATACTACGTTAAAATAATGCTTTAAGAACACTCCTTTAAGAGTGTTCTTTTTTACATTACTGTTATACCCCAAAATTTGCCCGCATCTTTTTTCAAGAAAACTCCAATCTGGAAATTAAGAGTCTCATATAATCATGGATTTTTATTTCAACAAATATCCTGACATATGAAATACTTAGTTTTTAGAATTTTTCTTATACAGTAATTTGGCTTGCAGTTGAATTTATTCTTACGCAAACGCCAAATACTGTTTATTACTTCACACATGCTATTTATTTATTTACAGATAAATAGTACTGACACAATTGGTACAAAGTTAAATCTTTTTGCAGGCGCAGAATCAGGAAACTCAGACTGTACTGGTAATAAGTAGATTATTATTATCTTTTGTTTCCCACTAATTGTTGTACTATATTCCATTATTTTCAAAAATCTTTTCAAATCTCTTTTTCACAAATCAAATCTCTCTTTTTCCCAACACTATCATACACTTTCTTTCAAATCTTATTTCCACTCAAATTTTCCTTTTGTACGGAATCACATCATTCCCCAACGTCTCTATCCTTCTTTCCACTCTATAAATACCTCTCATTTTTTCATAAAAATCTCACATCAAATTCTAATTCATCTCTCAAATTTCTACTTCATAAATCCATCCTTTCTTCTTCCCCGACAAAATGGCGAAGCGGTGGGAAACGTGTTTCCTTATGGTCATCACCATTGCTA
Source organism: Vicia villosa (assembly GCF_029867415.1). NCBI lineage: Eukaryota > Viridiplantae > Streptophyta > Magnoliopsida > Fabales > Fabaceae > Vicia > Vicia villosa. The sequence goes on along the minus strand of NC_081181.1, from coordinate 108,209,551 downwards.
CGGTGATCATGTCTTTCTTCTGTCTACATAGCCCGGAACACTGTGGACCTGGGATGCTTATGCTCCCAATCATCTACATGTTACTATTTGTAGCATGGGTTATCAATCGTCATTCTTAAAATTTGCCGTATTTCTTATTTCTTAAATGTACCGTTTATTCGTACTGTTCAATATAGTATGTAATATTTGTACTGTCAGTATTAAATGTTGTACTATTTGTCATAATATTGCTTAATTACTCAGATAATATTTTGTGTGTTTTCTGCCAGTCAAATATTCATTTTTCTGTGCATTAAATGGTTTTCAGGGTTATTATCGGTAATTTTGCCCGCATACAGTAAATATTAGTTATTTATTATGTCTGTTTTTTTTTAACAAGTCATGTAAATAAACTTTCATTTTTCACATAAAACAAAAACAACAAAAAAAAGAAAATTAACTTTGACTGTTGATTTTTCACTCTAACTGCTACGTCAATACCTGAACAGTCAGTTGACAGCCAAACTGCTGGCAATACAATTCTCAGTGTTTTGTACCATCAATCAAATCAATATTTCACAATTCAAAATTCCAAGATTTTTGTTCTAGAAGTCTTCTGAATATCACGCGATTAGCAGAGACTCAACACTGCACAAAAATCAGGTACGCTTAACTGTCTCCTACACAAACAGTCCCTGACTAGGGTTTTCTTGTTTTACAGGAGAAACAAGCTTTTGAGACCTCAAATGGATTTCATGCACATCCATATATCTCAAAGTACCATCATACAAATTTTCAAACTTCAATTCACTCAGACGCACCGTCAGCAGCTCAAACAGTCAACAGACGACCCGTTTGACCAAAAAAGTCAACAGACAGTCAAAAATGAATTTTTTTTGTCAAAGTCCATATTTTGTCAAAGGATTCATCATTTGATCATTGGATGATCATAATTCATCAAGGAAAGATCAAAAATCAACAAAACCCTAAGATTCAAAATTAGGGTTTTTGCCTGAAAAGTCAACTCAACTTTGACTGGTCATAACTCTCTCATCCTTCATCCAAAAAATTCAAACCAAAGCTCATTTTGAAGGTAATTCAATTATATTTAAAATGCAATTGATCCCATGGTCATTGCATTCACCATTTGAAAAATATGACCAAAGACATTACAGGTCATTTTCAAAGTCAACAAAAAGATACTTTTTTCAAAAGGACACACAAGGAGCATCAAAAATAATTTTGACATGAGACCAAAGACATTGGTTAGAGGACTCTTTGAGGTTTCCAAAAAGTGCAAGATCTCCTTCATATGACAAAAATTGAGGGATTTACACCTTGTTGAAGTTGGCTAAATTTTGGGAAAATGCATGAAATCAACATTGCTCAAAAATGTATTTTTTCCAAATGGGGCCAAGTTTTCATGATTCAAACATCATTTCCATAATATTATGGGCCTCCCACGACCAAGACAAGGCCCATACCATTTTTATCCATTTTTGGCATAATTTTATCTTATTTTAAGATTAAATTAAAAGGAAAAATGAATGGATAATGGTTAGCTTACAATCTAAGCATGACTCACCCAAGGAATCTCTGATTTTCTGCAGAGAATTGAAGAGCAAGGCAAGAGCATTGAAGAGAAGAAGACTTGGTCAACAATTCAAAGGTTTTTTATATAAAAAATCAAGAATTCCACAAAGGCAACTAAAGGCTTCTTAGCTTCAATTCTAAGCACTTCAATGCCTATATATAGGCTACAATACTTCAGCAATGAAGGGAGAACGAATTCAGAATCAAACTCTTGCTTGTAATACATTTGTAACCTCTTAAAATATTCAAAGAATTTTGAAATTCGAATTCTAAGTTTAAGTTAGTTTCAATACAAAATAAACACTCAAACACGTTCATTGAACTTCACTGAACCTATCCAGATCATTTGCAAGCTTTGAAACTCATTGAATCAAACACTACAGGTCACGATTTGTCCAAACTAAAACTGACTTGTATCTCATAACATAAGCATATCTAGCACGATGTAGACGTATATTTGAACTTGGTGTGGTGTGTAGATCATTTCTGGAACTTTAATTGAGTTTTAGACGCTTACACACGAAGTTACCATTATAGGGTTCATAATCTCAAAATTAGGGCTTTCTGAAATAGGCAAAATTAGAGGATCTAAGTGGTACCATTGAGTTCGTATGGATCAGACGAGTTGAATGGATGGGTCGCGCCAAATTTATTTTTACGTTTGACCCTATTCGCTATTTTGCAGGTTTAAGCATCATGTATTATAGCGCTTTTTTTACAAAAGCGCTGTTATAAGTGTTGTCTGGAGGTTGAAGACGAAGACGTGTCTTCCCCCCATTGGTTCAGACGCGCGCGTGTTTTTTTGAATTTGTCTCTGATTCTGTGCTTTGCAGGTGTAACTTTTACCACGTGCCTCAATGTCTGGACCATCTGATCTCATTTAATGAACCATCCAACGCCTCAGAATGAATCCTCATACCATGGACTCTCAGATTAATCACACATGATCATGTATCCTTTTATTTTCTATTTTATTTTAATTTTCTTTGCAAAATTAATTAAAAATAGTTTTAAAAATCCAAAAAATGCACAAAAAATATTTTTAGACTTCTAAAATAATATATTATTTTCTGAAATAAAAATATTTTATTTTTCTTCAAAATTTCAATATTTTGCATAATTAATTAGTATATATTTATATATTTGCTTTTTAATTATTCTAACCAATCAAAAAATCATAAAAAAAATTGTTCTTTATATAAAATATTGTTTATATATTATAAACTAATTTTGTACATATTTTTAATAATTTTCTCTCTAAGTTTTAATTATTTGTATAATTATTTGCATAATTATGTTTTAATTAGCTTAATCAATTTCAAATCAATTTCAAAAAATTCCAAAAAAATTAGTTTTGTTTTAAAATTAATTGACAAATATTTTGTACATATTTTAAACTTAATTTCTAGGTTTAAATCTATTTTCATCTTTTTTCTTCATTTTAATTTAATTAATCATGCATTAATTATAATTAAAATCAATCATAAAAAAATCCAAAAACATGCCTTTTATTTTTCTTGCAATTTAAATTCCTAGATAAATGTATAGGATGTCAAATTCATGTAAATAGGCTAGTTTACATTTCCTGCACAATCGATGTAATAGCGTAGATTTACTTTCCGCACTTTACATTTACGCATTTTAATTTCCAGCAAATATAAACTGCGTGTATGTCAAAGATAAAATTGAACCGTTAGATCACTAACTTTAAAGATAAAATATCTGAATCCAATCACAATCACATTTGCACCTCTTAAGGTAATCCCTTCTCATTCTTTTCAAAATCAAAGTCAAAATTCTACTGTTTCGAGTACAAAATCGAACCTTTTGTTTGTATCCGGTGTAAGGATAGATTTTTAAAGGAAATAGGATAAAGACCTTACAACTCAGGGTAGACCTCCTAGTTTGCTTGCTCAAATCAAAACAAACAAAATTCTCATACACTGTTGTTTTTTCAAAACTTTCCAAAAAGACAATACTTTGTATACATCCAAACACGGATCATTACAAAGTTAACGTTCTTTTCAAAACATCTTTCGAAAGATAAACAAACATTTTGTATACATCCCCACAAGGATCATTACAAAATTCAGTTTACAAAGGTATTTGAAACCACATATGAGCATTCTAAAGCAATTGAAAAGTAATCGAAAAACAAGTGAACTAAGCAAACTTAAGAGCCCATGGATAACCATGGATACAAAGGGTGCTAACACCTTCCCTTTGTATAACCTACCCCCTTACCCAGAATTTCTTAAAGGTCTTTTTTCTGTTTCTTTTATAAACCTTTCCTTAATTGGATAAAATAAAAGGTCGGTGGCGACTCTGTGAATTTTCAAAAAATGCGAAAGCATAAGCGATAAAAAAGAGTCAGTTCACGTATCTCTCCCGCTCAGAGGTATGGCCCGAAAAAAACGGAGGTCCACAATTACCATCTTCTCATTCTAGATTAATAGATTTACTATTTGAATCTTTAGATGATGGACTAATGATGGTTTAAGCTTCTATTCAAATTTAATTTTAGAAAACTACTATTTTGCGAAGACAAGAGTTAACAACATATCAGTGTCAGCCTTAGAAGTTAGAACAAAATTATCCATACAATTAGTAGAAGTTATGAAATGAAGAAAAATATCCATACAATTATACAACATATCAGTGTCAGCCTTAGAATTTAGAACAAAAAACTACTTGGAAGACTAAATTCAAATATATAATTATAACACTGCAATTCATATGGAAGACCAACCCAGAAACATTGATTACAGTTATACAATTTAGAATCGATGAAAGAAACTCATAGGTAGTGTGTATCGGAAAGCAAAGAGTGAGCAACATGTTTCTATTTACAAACCAGAAATGTTTCTATTTACAAAGACTGGGCAACATAGTGGGAAGACTTTACCTGAACAGAAGCAGCAAGAAGATGTTGATTTTGACCAAGAAAACCCTAAAATCCCACAGAACGGCATAGCAGCGGCGGCGGCGGCAGCGGCTAGTTGGTTTGGGAGTGAGAGTGAGACGACGACGGAGGGACGGAGGAGTGGCTGAGACCACGGCGGAGGGAGTGAGAGCGAGGAAGCAGAGAGTACGTGAGCGAGGAAGAAGAAGACGATGTACGGATATGTTTTGTGTTTCTGAATAAAATAGCGTGTTTTAGTTTTATGAAAATTTTAAAAAGGGCTACCAGAGCGCTTTTCAGAAGCGCTTTCATATGCCCCTTTATACCAGCGCTTTATTACTAAAAGCGCTTTCGTACCCACCCCCTATAAGAGCGCTTTCAAAAGCGCTTTCATACCCACCCCCTATAAGAGTGCTTTTAGAAAGCGCTTTCATACCCACCCCCCTATAAGAGCGCTTTAAGAAAGCGCTTTCATACCCACCCCCTATAAGAGCGCTTTTAGAAAGCGTTTTCATTACCCCCCTATAAGAGCGCTTTTCTAGCGTGATTTTTAATTTTTTTTTTAGCCAAACCTACCAAAGCGCTTTTGGGCAAAAGCGCTTTCGTAGGTGTGCTGTTAAAAGCCAAATTTGGCGTAGTGAAAGAATTCAATAATTATTAAAAAATTAAAATCAAGGTGAATCAATACAATTAATAGGTATAAAATCAAGGTGAATCAATAAAATGAAGGTGAATCAATAAAATCAAGTTGAATCAAAATTTCCTAAACAATTTTAAAGTTAAAAATTATTTTACTAACTTATATAAATCAAAAACATTTTAATTTCATAAGTAAAATTTGAATTATATAGAATTAAATATAAAATTTATTCATTAAATAAAATTAAGACAAAATCTTTTTTTAATTTTTTTAAACTAAACAAAAAATTATAACTCATTTTTAATTATGAATCAGAATAGAAATATATAAATATATAATAATAATTATTAATTTTGTAAGTGAAATATATAAATATATAATATATAAATATATAACAATTAATATATAAATATATAAATATATAATAATTATTATAAATTAAAACACTCATTTTTTTAATTTTTATAATTATTATATAAATATATAAATATATTTATAATTAATATATAATAATTATTATATAAATATATAAATATATAAATATATAAATATATAAATATATAAATATATAAATATACAATAATTTTTATAAATATATAATAATTATTATAATTATTATATAAATATATAAATATATAAATATATAAATATATAATTATATAATTTAAAACACTCATTTTTTTAATTTTTTTTGTAAATACATAATAATTATTATAAATATATAAATAAAAAATTATAACTCATTTTGTAAGTGAAATTATTTTAGTTTTTTTAATTAAAATTATTTTAAATTTTAAAATATGAATCAGAATAGAAATATATAATAATTATTATTCATAACTCATAAATTATATTAAAATATATAATTATTATTATTCATTACTCATAAATTATATCAAATTTATGATATATGAATTAATTAATATCCTAAAATTAATTTTTGGGATTTTTAGATTTTTTTTTGTTTTTTCGGAGATGCATCTCCGAATTATTCAAAATTTCAATTTTTGGGATTTTTTCGGAAATGCACCTCCGAAATCTGGAAAAATTTAAAACAAAAAATATAAATGCATTTCTGAAGCAGGAGTAAAATGAGATTTTCGCTGGGGATGACCCCATAGGGAGGTGGGTAAAGAAATTTTCTTCTTATATCATTGACATATTGCAATTTTGTTCTTCCTTTGCTTATGTAGTACTTTGTCTCTTTTAAAGCACCTGAGTTTGAATCTAAATTCCACTTTGCTTACTATCATTCTCGAGTTCAATATATTTTTAATTTCAATAAAATATTTATTTTTCGTTCATTTTAAATTCCCATATATTTTATTGAAACTAGGTTATATTATTAGTAGATCTGATTTGTAAAGTTAAAAACAACTGAAATTCAATGAAGGTAAAGGACGATGATAAAAGGAGATGATAGTGATAGAAATAGGGGTGATAGAAGTATACACAAATCAGCAGGCAGCGCCCACAATATTGAACAACATATCGTATTCGAAACCGCTATGTTTTTGTCGATTTCCTATGATTTATGGCCCCACTCTCGTTTATGCAAATCAATGTGTGTACATTAGTTTTAGACACGTTCTCAAGCATGCAAGATCTTCTGTAAATATTTAGAGATGGTGGTGGCCCATGTTTGAGAGCAGTGCCATCCAGGACCCTGTGTCATGACTGCAGAAAATTTTAATTTAAATAATGATATATTATTTTTTTAATAAACATATAAAATTATATATTTTTAAAAGAATTTATTATCTACTTATTTTAGAAAGGGTGTTTTAATTAATTATAATTAAAAAATATTAAATACATTTAAATATGAAGCTTATTAACTTATTCCTTCTAAAAAAAAGGATGTGCACAAGCAATTTTTGTTTTGATGAAAAAGGTAAAAAAAAAAATTATTACTATCAGTATAGTCCGGTTCGAAAAACAGTTCTAACATTAAGTAATTTCAATCTCCTTCCAATCATAGTTGCTGGGCTGAAACGACATAAACAATTTTTTTATACATTTGTTAAAAAAAAATTTCAATGAATGGTAATGATACTTCAAAACTTTTAAATTGTCTGTTTTTTTTAAAAACCATTTAATTTATTTGTAATTAAGATACACTATCATTATTATAAATAAAATTGACTTTTTTTAAAAAAATATTATTGAACAATTCATGTATATCTAATATTTATATAGATCACATATATTAGTGGTTGGTGTAGAAGTATGTCTTAAAGCCTTAAGCAATAAAAAAGAAAGTAAATATGTTTTGAAACTCTTAAAAATTTGAAAATTGAAAAGTTGTAAAAAAGTCGATGATAAAGACATGAGCCATAACATGGGAACCTCTCGTTGACAGACACCCAAAAATAGGTGGCGAGAGGAGGTCAACAGAGGTTCAACGGTATGGTAGAGGGTTGGCGGCGGTCTGGCGACAGTAGCGTGTTGGTTGCTTCATTTGCGAATTTGTTCGTTAATGGGTCTTGTTTTAGACCTGTTAAGGATTTGTTTCCTTTCAACAGTTATAAATATGTATCTTAATCTTTTATCATTCATGTCTTTATAGCCATCAGAGTGTAATATGAAAGGCAAAGGGGAGAAATCAGGAAATACTTGAGGAGAACATAGAGTTTGTTTGATGTGACTATTTTCTTGCAACTTTTTTCTAATCTCTTATAGAAATTATTGGAAGTTTAGTGAATTAGAGAGATGCCCTCTCCCGTCGAGTAGATCAATTTGATCAATCAGGGTAAAAAAGTTTCTTTGTGTTCTTATATTTTATCTTCCTCTTGCTTGATGTGATTTTTCTTACACTATTTGAGAGATTGTTTTGATGCTTGAGGTCATTTATTTTGGTTTCCATTGTTCTTTGTTTCTCATATCAATTTTTTTTGTATGTTTAAAGTTATAATCAAATTCAATAAAATTGAGTTTTCATAACAAATAGCACCCACCTTGGTACATAAGGGTTTTGTTTACAACTAAGCACACCGTGGGTAATAAATAGGACGCCGATAAGTTTTTTTAGAAAACTATTTTGGTTAATGGAAAGTGAAGATACAAGCAATCATAACCTAACAAAAGTGTATTCAAGCATTAAAGGATTGGGCATTGATGGATGCACACCTAACATAAGTAAAGAATACCAAGATGGTGGTTAAGGCTATGAGATCCCTTATCTTGTGTCTCGGGGATAAAGTTCTAAGGGAAGTCACCAAGGAGATAATTATGGCTTCGATATGGGAAAATCTTGAATCATTATATATGACCAAGTCATTGATGATTAGGAAAATCCTAAAGCTCATAACCCAGATCATTTGAACACTTAAAGGATTTCATTCTTTATGGCAATGAATGTATTATTACTTTGGGTGAAGTCCACACGACTGTGAGATTCAATGAATTTTCAAAGGTGAAATATTTGAATATTGGTGAAGATTAAGTGTCTTAAGAGGAGGAAATGAGCATAGAGAGATTTGTAAATCCAAGAGGTTTCACAAGTCAAGGTTAAAATACTTTATTTGTCAAAAACACAGTTACTTCATGAACGATTTCCGAAGAGAGAGGACAATGAAAATTTAGTTTAGATTGTCGTTACATCGGATAAGGATAGTTATGTAAGTGTTGGGGCACTAGTGGTGTCGACCATTGGGTTATTATTGAGTAACTGGGGTAAGGCTAGTGTTGAAGCAGCTTAATTAGTCAAAAAAATTCCCTACACATGAATAAACTTTCAGACACTTAAAGAGCTTTAGAGTAGGAAACATGTAGACTACTCTATTTTGAATGTCTTCTAATATTTTCTTATCAATCAAATAAATTTAATTTAAATTTGATGGTAAGCTTGTGAATTGTGTCTCCAATGGTTTTCTAAGACGTGGAGACGGTAATGAGATATGGGAAGTGAAATTTAGAGGATCAAAGTTTACTAGTAAAAAATATATTACTTTCATTAAGTCCTCGAAAGGGAGGAAGAGTAAATAGATGGAGATGAAGATTTCATAAACTATAAATGGGAAGACTCAGTTTGAGGCAAACGTTCCTACTGTAGATACAAGTTGTAATATCCCAACCTAATTAACCAAACGAAGTTTGAGTTATTTCATAAATTATTACAAGTTGAGGGATGAACAGTAAAATGTACTTTTACCATATAAGGGTAATTGTGTCATTCCATAAGGATCAGTGTATAATCAAAGTTAACTTATTAATTAATTAAGGTTTAACCATTTCCTACTTCATTTAAATGAAGATTGAGGCAAAAGGGTATTAGGGGAAGGAAAAATGGTCATTTTACCATAAAGGATATTTTGATCATTATACGATTATATGATATTTCAAGTCATGTAAGACTAATGGAAGTTTATAGAAATCATTAAGTGATTAAATCATGAATTTAGAACAAAAGACCATATTAATATGAGGAGCATTTTGGTCTTTGCACTTGAGTGTATATAACATCCTTCGAAGGATAAAATGAACAAGATAATACATTTATGTGTTCCCATTTAATTCATAAAATATGCATTAATATTATGGTTACTTAACTGTAATAGTGTTTGCCCATGTATATGGAACCATGTGTGCATATGGTTTAAGATCCAAGTACATATCTAATTCTATAATGGTTATATATATATATATATATATATATATATATATATATATATATATATATATATACCGCATACTATGTTTTATCCCCTCTTTGAGAGCTCACCAAGATCGTAGCATCTCATCCCACTCAGTTGATTAATTTTCAGGTGTAACTTTTTCTTCCAATTCTCATGAAGTCGGATCGTAATTGAATCTATATTTAAGATTCTATTTTATAAGTTTGATTTGCAAAGCATTGAGTTGTAAAAGGTTCTAAAACTTTCTTTCGAGATGATATTTTAATTGTATAGTCTATTTGAATTGTAAAGTTAATAAAAATAAATTACATTTTTGAAAAATGTTTCTGCAATGAAAAAAACTCTATACTCATTCTACATGAAATTGGGTGCTTTATTTTGGTATCAGGGCGGGTTGGTTCAGTTCGGCCTCTCAATCAAGTCTAGAAGTGGTCAGGTTAGGAAGTCAAATGTCGTTCTAGAGATTAGTATCCTTTTCACGTCCTTGATATGACTTAATAGGAAATGTCATCTCATGGAGTCTGTAGCACCCGAGTATGCTTTCAGGATTACCGACTGACCCTACAAACCAACACAAATTTTTTCAGTATGCTTTGTCCTCACTCACACACATTCTGGGAAACTTCCCATAAGGTAACTTATTCAATTACTATGCCAAATCAAGCATGCTTAATTGTGGTGTTCTTATCCGTTAGGCTAACGAAAAGAACATGCATCTTGTTGGTATAGGTAGCACAAATCAATCCTTATAAGCCTTCCTTCAACCATGCAGTCCCATACTTGCACATCGTAATACCCTTTTAAACCCCAAAAATTAACGATTAATTTAACCATGTAAACACAATCACAAGGGTGTCACACTTCATCAAAAATCACAATTATCCTGCTCTGTAGCATGGGTTACCATATTGAACAAGTAAACTACAAATTTTATACATGGGATGCTACATGACATCCAATATGTCTGATTTGTACTTGGGATGTTAAATGGAATCCAACACATCTGATTTGGATCAAGTGCTTATAAAAAAACAACGCAGTAAATTCATCATAAAAATTCAATTAATACTTCCACAACTAAGTTTGAGTTTTAAACTCTAACATTCATAACATCAACAAAAGATAAGTGTCGTCAACACTCAATTCAACATCTTAGAGTATCACCATGAAATTAATAGCAGATACTTCAAAATACTCAACAAAATGAATAAAAATGAAAAGCGTCAACCCCAACCTAGTGTTACATGAATTAGAGCAGAATCTCTATTACTTAAAATGATAAACAGAAATAAACTCCAATTGCTAGCTTCTACTTACGTCCTTGTTGTCTAATCCTAAGTATCTACATGTTACCCACGTGGAGGAAACATTCAAACAAAAAGGGTAAGTAATAATAATCAATCATAAACAACATAAAAGAAAAGTAAACTTAAAAAATTATCGTCTACAAATTAACAACATCAATACAACATATACTCACACCTTCATTCATCATGAATAGTTCACACACAATCACATAGTAATCATCGTTAATCACTACATCATATATCATAAATCCAACATATGCAATGTCACATAGAATGCTAATGCATTGACACTGACTCAAATGCATGTGGTACCAATTATGAACACCTGGTTCATTTTCCTCCATGATCCACACCATAGGATAAATTCCCTACCGGAGCACATCATAAATCACTTCCATCACCATAGTAACGCTTCACTAAATTCCTGGACAAGGAATTCTAGCTACTCGCACTCGATCCATCACCATAGAAACGAGGCCACATCATAAACAGAATAGAAGTTCTCACATCATGGATACATGGACTCTCATCATGCAACAACAACAACAAACATAGGTTCGACCTCGGCTAGTCAAGTGTGTCCTCAACATCATATTCATCATTAAGATAGAATGTTTATATTTGTACATGCAAGCATCACTAATACATCATCACAATATCATCATAACAAGTCATCATAACACAACATTATCACAACAATACACTAATTCATTAACAGAACATATAGATAATCAATTTCCTAAAAATATTAGGCATATAAATAATACTAAAACAATTAACCTATCTATATCATGTTATAATTCAGTGTGTTAGCTTTCTAACGCTTAGAATGACGTTCAATTTGGACTTACGGGTCAAAAGTTACGTCCGTTCTGTCATCACTTGCTACACGTTTGCTACTGCTCGCTACACCGAAATTTTGCTACTGCTCTCTTAGCGAACTCATTACATAAGAAAAGCAGGTACTTTTGCTACTAGTTCTCTACAACTCACTTAGTTAACTACCCAACGCTTAGAATGACGTTCAATTTGGACTTACGGGTCAAAAGTTACGTCCGTTCTGCCATCACTTGCTACACGTTTGCTACTGCTCGCTACACCGAAATTTTGCTACTGCTCTCTTAGCGAACTCATTACATAAGAAAAGCTGGTACTTTTGCTACTAGTTCTCTACAACTCACTTAGTTAACTACCCCATACAGTAAACCATAAAAGTGCGATTTTTCGCAGTTAGAGGTCTTCCAGACCTCCGAATTTGATTTCGTAAAAAGTCTCAGTCCCAGAATTCGAAATACTACCATTATATAACCTTTATAACAACTGACAACACCTATTTAGTGGTCCTAACATCATAGATACATCATGAAATCATCAATTCATATATTCAACACATGATTCATGAACACATGATCCAACAATTAAGATACGACATAATTACTGTCATCAACAACACCACACAACATAATCATCTAACGTCAATATCAATAGGTTTTCATCAATTGCATCAATGATAAATATAATCAACAACAATCGACAAGAATCAAAACCCTACATCTACCTTTCCCCCAAGTCATTCATAATTGACAACCATTATCCACCTTAACCTTAGAATTCTCCTAGAATTTCTTTTCTTCAAACTCTATGGATGGATACCTCTTGTTCTTCTATGCCCTATCCTCATCCACATTTTTCTCTATGTTTCACGTATGTTGTAAACTCACCTCATTTTTCTCCTTATTCCCTTTTTACTTAGTAACCTTGGACCCTTTCTATGATTTTCCTAATATACCCTCACTTATCCTCATCTAATTACCATCATACCCCTAAAATCTCTACACATTCTATTTATTTTATTTCTTTCGTTATTTTATTAATAAACCACATAAACTAATATTTAACAATTCTAAATAATTTCTAACAATCTCTAATTACTCTCAACACCTCACCACATGTTCACACACCCCTACTCCCAAACTTATCTAATTAAATCAACAAGAATATAATTAAACAAACACCACAAACTCCAATTAAATCAATTAAATTAATTACCAGAAAATGGGGTGTTACACACAGCCTCAAGATCAGTCTCATTCCAATGTAAATTTGGCGACCACTCATCGCCCTCTTCGGTCTCAAGAGTGTCTCATTATCATGCTTCGTGCATTGGATACCTCTCCCCGTCCTCGTTGGCCTCGGGTGTTACAGAGTCGTATGGAGGAAAGGAAATGATAATATTAGATAGCATGATTTTTCTCAAATAATTTTTTTGCTAGCAAAGTGAAGGTAAGAAAAATACAAGAAGGGGCTTGAATTGTGTTGACTTTTTCTTTTTTTTCTTATAAATATCTAATATCACATTCTGATTGTAATGCTTAGAATCTAACTCAGAGTCTGATGGATAACAACGGAATAATCTAAAGCATAATTAAAAAATATAGCAAGACAACACAGAAGCAATTTATCCTAGTTCCTCCTACCAATCAGGAGAAGTCCAGTCCTCTTGCACCTCCAACAAGAGATTTTCACTATAACTGATTCTGATTACAAATTGCTCAAGCACACACCCAAAAGACTTCCAATGCCCAAACAGGCAAGTAAGGACTTTAATGCTCAAGCACATAAGAAAGATACTTTTGATTCTTCTAGCACAAAAGCAAGAGACTTTACAAATGCTCAAGCACACAGGAAAGAGAATTCACAAATGCTCAAGCACACAAGCTAGAGACTTCAAATATGCTCAAGTATACAAGCAATAAGCTTTACTACAAAAGCATGCAGGTAAGATACTTCTAACAATCTATCTAACATATAAATGATAGTGATAGTTTGATAGTTACACTCGATATACAATCAGAGGTGTAAACATATTACAACACGGAAAAATATAAGACTTAACAACTTCTAAGAATGTAAAATGGTAAGAAGTTCTAAGTTAGCTTGTGCTTTTTTTTGGATAAAGTAACTTATCTTTTCTTGTCATGGCACAGTGTTGTGTGTTTCTCCAAATCTCCAGCTCCTTTTATAGAGTTCCATGAAAGAGTCGTTAGAGAGATCTTCAAGCACAAGAAAGATATTATTAAGAGGCATCAAAAAATCCATTGCAAAGCTTCCTCAAATGGATAATGTCGTTGCAATCTCATTTGAAATTGCTTTGCTACAAAAGGAATTATCATTTGCAAACCTTCAGCCATCTGCAACTTTTGGTTGAGTTGTCACGTGACCAGAACATGACAAATTAACCTTGGAGACTGATGGCGACCTATAAGGACTTCCTCGGTTCTTCAGTTTTAACTAGGTTCTAGTCCTTGAGAGTCCCAGTCTTGGCTTATGATCCTTCAGATGCTGGCTTGTTCTGAGTCTGGAGGCATCAGGTTCTGATCATCTTGATCAAAAGTTGATTCTTCAGAATTTGATCTTCAAAATCTTCCTCTTAAAAAGCTTTTATTTCATTGTTTTGTGCAGTTTTAGAACCGAATTTCAACAAGTATATTGATCTTTGTACCTGCACACTTGAACACACATTAGTCTAGCCGACTGTTCTTCAAATACTTTGTTATCATGAAAACCCAAGGAAAATGGTATACCCCAATTTTGTTCCAACACAGAGGTCTCTTAGTTTCCCTTTTCTACTTTAGACCCGATGTATATTTCTTGAAGCAGTCAAGAGTGTCTTGCTTATGCCTTTGAATTTTAGATTCTGACTGTAGTTAAGATTATTGAACTAAGGTGTAAGTTATGCAAGAAAAGATTCAAATGTTGATTTTAAACTTTTGTTATTTGAAAAATGAATTTCTCTAACTATTTTTCGAATTTGGAAAGGTAAAAAAGATACAATCTTTGGACTTGTAGAACTAATAAAGTTCATCAGAAGATAATATGTTGAGAGTAATTTCATATCATGTAGATTACTAAGATAGTGTCCCTAAGATGTTGTGTAAATAACATAATCTAAAGGGTGAGGCAGAGTAATTAAGAGTGGTCTTTCCTTAAGGTATGATGACTAAGTCAGACAGTTAATAAATTCCCAAAACCTTACCATAAGGATATGGATGATAGTAGGATACTAGTTAAAGTCATACAAGATGGTCAAACGTGATCAAAGGAACCCAGTACTCCAAGTCAAGGAGTTGTCGAGGGATAATTCTAGGCATCATTATGATCAAATGAAGAATGTCTCAAGTAGAATTAAATCATATAGCAAGTTAGATTATTAAAATAATTAGATAGTCATTCATATCAATGAAGGCACATGAAGAAGCTACCTAACTCTCAATACAAAACAAAACATTATAGTTTTGAAGGGTGTAAAAACCTAATTCATGAAATGCAAGCCAAGATGGATATAAATCAGCAAGGTAAGGTATACCGTCCAAGCAAATGAAAAATTATGAGGTTCAATTATAAATCATGGAAAGTGATAACCATTGGAGTACAAGCATGGACACAAACAACTAGAGATAACCTCTATAGCGAATCCACAATAGAATAAAAGAAAGCTTAAGGTCGTGCATGTATAAGACTGCATGGTGGAGGGAAGGAATATTATAGTTAACTCATACTGCATATACTAGTGAATGCGACTTATTTTATATACCATACTACGAGAACTCCATAGTTAGGCGTGCTTGACCTGGAGCGCCCTTGGCATGGGCGCTTATTTGGGAAATTTGTTTGTAGATATGAGAGTTAGGACAAAGCATATTAAAAAGAATCGTGTTGGTTGTAGGATCGATGCCGATACTTAAGATTCATGCGAGATGCCACATAACCAAGAATTTTGAAGGAGTCAGAAATTAGAGGATGGAGTCAGACAAAATAAATTAGAATACAATGGAAACAATATTAGTTTGTTGAACCAACTCGGTTGATCAGTGTTAGATGACAAGTCAGAGCAGATGGGTTAGGGTCAACCAGTAGTATAACTTGACCGTAATTTTGTAGAAGGTAGCACAATATGTCAACTATGAGAAGAGACCTGAGAGAAGTTACAAAAACGACTCAAGATACCTAATATGCGTTAAGTGAAAAAGAAAGTAATTGGATGCTAAGAATTGAATCAAATATAGTAAGGTCATAAATCTAATTGAGTTTATAGTAAGGTCATAAATCTAAGTGAGTTTATAGATAGGAGAAGATTAAACGTTAGAAATCAGAAAAGTCATATTATCATTAGACATTTCAGAGTAATGCAATGGAAATGTAAGAAATCCTTATTACAAAAAAAAAGAATTAGGTTATAGACTAAGAATCTCGCGTGATTAGCCCAGCTTAAACTGAATAAGTCCTCAATAGTTTGACTCACTTAATAGAATATTTTTTCACTAGGAAGTAGAGTAATGTGTCACGATATCGACATTTTAATCGCCAAAAGGGAGAGTTTGCTTATAGAATGATAAATTTTAGGGTTAAATATAGTTTTGGCCCTTATAAATATTTTAAATTTATTTTTAGGCCCTATTAAAAAAATGACATATTTTAGTCTCTACAAAATTTTTATGCAGGCAGTTTTAGTTCCTTCAATTTTCTACAATTTTTCATTGTGAGCTCTATCACCTGAATGGGTATAAAGAATTTAGCCTAACCATTGTATATGCTCAGAATCAACTTGTTAAGAGGAGAAAACTGTGGAAAGATATAGAAAGGCATAGCTAACAGTGTTAGAGGGCCTTGGATGATCATATGGGGATTTTAACAATATGTTGTCTGGGGCTGATAGAATTGGTGGAAAGGATGTTCACCCATCTAAGTATGCAGACTTGGAAAATATGATGGAAACTGTAGGATTAACTGAACATGATACTAGAGGGGATCATTTCAATTCGTCCAATAAACTCACTATTGGGATGATATATTCTAGAATTGACAGGCCTATTTGCAACACAAACAGGTATCAACATTTTCCACAAAGTGACATTGAAGTGTTGCATCCTCATATTTTTGATCATGCACCTTTGATGATCCAGATTGATAACTCAGAACCAGTGCATAGGACTCCAGTTGGATTTAAATTCTTGAGCTATATCACTGAAAGAAATGATTATTTGCAGGTGATTCATAATAGTTGGAAGCAACCAAAAAAGGGTAGACCTATGTATATTCTTTGGAGATAGCTGGGTAGATTTCAAGCCATCTTGAGGAAATACACTAAGACCGCTACAACTGGAGCTAGGAAAATACAGGACAATAGAGACAATCTTGAGAAAGCTCAACATATGTTAGAAGAGGATAGATTCAATAAGGACCTGATCAAACAAGTCAAATATTGGACTGAGGAAGTCATCTAGAACACAGAGATGGAGGAAAAGATCATCAGTCAAAAGGGAAAAACAAACAAACAAACTAGGCTATAGTCAGAGGGAAAAACAAACAAACTAGGCTTTATAAACCGGAGGATCAACATGGCAAAACCTTGTGGATACAAAAGATATTGAGGATGAGATTATCAAATTTTACCAAGGCCTGGTGGGAGAAACAACTCAGAATCTCAGACATGTTAATGTGGAAGTTCTTAGAGATGGCAAGCAGCTTAGTAGAAACCAACAAGACATGCTCACTCAACAAGTCACATAGAAAGAGATATAAGATGCTCTGAAGGAATTGGGAATAATAAAGCTCCTAGTGTAGATGGAATTAATGCCAAATTCTTCAAAGCTAGTTGGTCTGTCATCAAGCATAATGTTGTGAAGGTTGTCTTGGACTTCTTTGACAACAGAAGGATGTATGCAGCTGTGAACTGCACTCTAGTGACTTTGATCCCCAATTTAGCTAATGCTAAAACCATGAAGGACCTCATGCCAATAGCCTGCTGCACCACCATCTATAAGCTCATATCAAAAATCCTAACAACAAGACATAGTAGAGTCATTGCTGACATAGTAGATGATACCCAAGCTGCACTTGTTCCTGGAAGGGTGATTTTTTAACATCATCATAGCACATGAGCTTTTGAGGGGATACAAATTCAAGCATATTTCTCCAAGATGTGCTATTCAAATTGACCTCCAAAAGGCCTATGATACAGTATAATGGGGAGCTCTTGAAGCCATTTTGAGAGAGAAGAGTTTCCCACCTAGATTTATAGACTGGATCATGACATGTATTTCCACTGTTTCTTATCAGTATGTTGTGCAGGGGCGGAGAATTTTTATTGTGAAAGCCAAGAGAGGGATTAGACAAGGTGACCCAATATCACCTCTCTTGTTTGTCCTTATCATGGAGTACTTACACAGAAGCTTGAAGAAAATACATAGGCATCCAAGATTCAGATATCATCCCAAATGTGCAAAGCTGAAGATCATTGATATCACATTTGCTGATGACCTAATTCTATTTAGCAGAGGAGATGCCAGTTCTGTTCAGGCCATTATGACAGAATTCCATAACTTTTCTGCTGCAACAGGACTCAGACTTAACCCTAAAAAATGTAAGCTATACTTTGGAGGGACCATGGAGCATGAACAACAATAAATCTATGCTGCTACTGGTTTTGATGTGGGTTTACTTCCTTTCAGATACTTAGGAGTGCCTCTCTCAAACAAAAGACTCACTATCATGCAGTGCCAACCACTTATAGAGAGAATTCTAAAAAGAATCCAACATTGGACTTCAAAACTCTTGAGTTATGCACGTAAATGTCAACTCGTTAAGAGTGTCCTCTTCTATATAACTGCCTATTGGATGCAGGTGTTCCTCCTCCCCAAGAAGGTCATCCACCACATTGAAGGATTGTGTAGGAACTTTTTATGGAGTGGAAAAGGAGAGAGAAGCTACAAAGTCCCTGTAGCATGGGATAACATATGTAAACCAAGGAACTCTGGTGGCCTTAATATCACTGACTTAATTCAATGGAATGTTGCTACACTTGCTAAGATGTTGTGGAACATTCAATCGAAAGCCGACAAATTATGGGTGCGATGGCTGAATGCATACTGCCTTAAGGGTTAGGATGTGATGCAACGGAAGCATCCTCAAAACTGCTCGTGGATGCTGAAGAGGATCCTAAAGGCGAGGGATCAGGTGCGACACACGACATATTGGGAAGCTGTTGGGCAGAGGGACAAATTTGTTACCTCAAAGATGTACCAATAACTGAGAGGAGATTTAGAACACATGGATTGGAAGAAGCTGTTCTTCTCCAACTATCCAAGACCAAGAGTAGTGTTTGTACTTTGGCTTACAACGAGGAGGAGACTTCAAACTAAGGACATGCAGATACGGTATGGCATAAATGTTGATGCCAAATGTGTTTTTTGTTCAACAGAGGAAACAATGGATCATCTCATGTTTGAGTGCAGCAAAACAAGTGAAATTTGGCGTAACGTTCTGACTTGGGTTGGCTATAGCAGGCTTCCTTTATATTGGACTAATGAGAGCACATGGCTCATAACTGAAACGAGGAAGAAAGGATGGAGGAGAGACATGCTCAAAGTTGCCATTGCAGAGACAGTCTATGCTGTGTGGAGAATGCGCAATGATGTGATTTTCAACCCACACACAATGGATGATACAATTACGAATAGGATAAAGGAAAATATAGTTTTGAGATGTATAGGATATAGGAAGATGGCCACTCACATCAATAGAGAAACTCTATGTATTGAATAGGTTTTGAGTTGCTGGATAGTTTTATTGGTTCCTGGATCCTATAGGATCGGATTGTAATTCATGGTTTTTGGATTAATAAAAGTTATTATTGCTCTAAAAAAAATTTTCTACAATTTTAAAAATTGTTTAATTATCTTTTAATTTTTAAATTTTTGAATAAGTTTTTGCATACATGTTTAGATACTGTAAAATATTTATTTATCAAACTTAAATTTGTTTAAAATGATAAGTGTTAAATATGAATTTTTTTTTAAATTTCAAAGGATAATGATAAAAGTAATAAAAATATCGACTTAGAAATCAAATTTTTATTTTTTTTACAATTTTTTTTTAAAACGTTATAAACATGTATGTAAAATAATCATTCAAAAATACATATTGATTTAACAATAAAAACTAAAACTGCGTGCATAATAATTTTGTAGGACTAAAACATATCATATTTTTTTATAAAGATAAAAAAAAAATTATAAAGATAAAAATCATATTTAATCCCAAATTTTATACCAAACACCATGGACTAGAGCGAACTGGTCAATAAACCTCTCCCTGCAACCGACAAACAACAAGAACCATTCAACCAATGGAGATAATGTGAGGAACACCTTAGAGGTGGGCATAATGTACCTCAAACTAGTTAAATTTAAAAATAAGAAAGTGTCGGAAAATCAGACTTGAAAATTGAGAAATTTTGGCCTAAAAAGTTCAAGAAAACCTCATGTTGAGAGTAGGATGTATGTCATTGGATGCAAAATTATAAAATCCTAGGATCTAAACTCTAATAAAGTAGAATATCTAAGGTAATATTCAAAAAATTAGAAAATTAAGGTTGCAAGTCCACTTCTAAAGAGGAAGTAAAAAAGATAGTTTAGTGTTATGTGTAAACCGCATAGATATTTTGAGAAGCATAATTAATTTACGACAAAAACTGTAAGAAGAAAACAATTATAAAGTCTATGAAGACAATTATTGTATTGTGCCTATGGCACAAAAAATCTCAATGTCGATAGGGTTAAGGGCTTATATTATATGGTACTTTCTAAATGTAAGCAATTTTGGTACGTAAGCTCAATGTCGACAGGGTTAGGGGCTCATGTGGCACTTTCTCAATCTAAGGAGTTATGATACAATTATCTTCTAGTACATCAATAATCGAATTAGAGATATTTGATGATGATGATCTTTAGGTTTCTTTTTGTCAAAGTAAGGATGACACATAATCTAGCTAATAATTGATGAGTAATGTGAATTTCAAACGTTTAACATAATTTAATGGTTCTATTAATTAATAAAATAACAAAATCTATTTTTATAGCTAATAGTTAATTTTTAAAATTAAGATAATTAACTTTTTTAACGGAAAATTAAGATAATTAATGAAATTCAAATAAAATGACTATAAGTTTATTACATATTAAATATAAAATTCACTTCTCTTATATATAAAAATTTGTAAGTTATTGAAATAATTTTTTAGTCAAATTGGGATTGATTTAATAATTTATTATATTAATTTAATTATTTATTTAACTATAATATTTAAAATAACTAAATTTTTTTTATATAAAATTGTTAAATTGTTGAAATAACTTTAGACGTCAAAATTAAGGTTAACTTAGTAATTGATATATTAATTTAATTATTTATTTTAATTATATTATTTAAAATAACTATCTTTTCTATATAACGATGGTAAAATAATTGAAATAATTTATCATATTGATTGATTTGTTTATTTTAATATATATATATATATATATATATATATATATATATATATATATATATATATATATATATATATATATATATATATATATATATATATATATATATATATATATATATATATATATATATATATATATATATATATATATATATTAAAATAACTATCTTTTTTCCACTAATTTTGTAATTTCTCATATTTATTTTAGATTATTAAGTAAAAAGTAACTTTTCTTTTAGGGTTAACTTAATAATTTATCATATTAATTTAATTATTTATTTTAATTATTTTATGTAAAATAACAAATAATTTTCCTACTTCCACTAACTAATAATTTATTTTTTAATGATTTAATAACAATTAATTTTTCTTCCATAACCATTTATATATTAATTCTTCCATTAAATAATCATTTATTTTATAATTAGTTAATAGTAATAATTAATTTTTTTTCCACTAACTAATTATTTATTTTTTAATTGTTTAATACTAACAACTAACTTTTT
Source organism: Vicia villosa (assembly GCF_029867415.1). Lineage (NCBI taxonomy): Eukaryota > Viridiplantae > Streptophyta > Magnoliopsida > Fabales > Fabaceae > Vicia > Vicia villosa. Next base: position 108,187,654 of record NC_081181.1, on the reverse strand, counting down.
TCCCACATACCATTTATATTTTAATTATTTATTACAAATTAACTTTTTTTCACATTAAATAACCAAAAATATTCTAATTCCCATGTTTGTAAGAGAAAGCATTCACACGTTCATTTAAAAAATGTATGTAGTTTCATTTCTAGACCCATAAAATTCTTAAGCTTAGTAAATAAAAAAGGCAAGGCAGTTTAATTTTCATCCATAGACATCCTTTTATCGGTGAGTTAGCTTTGTTCATGGCGTCTTCTTGAAACTTGCAAGTGATGGAGTTCAGTATGATTTTTCATTACGGGGGTAGATTTTTTAGGGGATTTGTTCGAGTTGTTTGGTTGCATTGGCAAGGTGGTGGAGGTATCAATTGCTGCAAGGAGGAATAATGTTGGCAAGGGATTCGGTTTTGCTAGATTCTCCGATGTGGTAGACGAGAGAATGTTGGCGGTTAGGTTGGATAACGTCATCATCGCGGGAAAGAAAATCCACGCTAATTTACCGCGGTATCAGAGGAATAAATTATTGTATGATGGTTCTCGGGATGTAGGAGGTAAGCATAAAGAGAAAGTTGGAGGTTTTGTTCACTGTGAGGTGAGAAGGGAGGCGTCTTGGAGGGATTCTCGGAGTTTCGCGGAGGTTGTTTGCAAGGAGAGAGGTAACGTAGGTTCAAGCGGGGACGAGAATGTCTTGTCTATTTGCTTCAAGTCCAAGGATGAAGACATCTCGAGGTTATCCAAAGCCTATGTCGGGAAGGTTTTAGTGGCGGGTTCGGCGTATAACTTACAGACTCATTTTGATATGGAAGGTGTTTTTGCGATTAAAGTCACACCTATGGGAGGCAACCTTTGTTTGCTTGAGGAGACGGAGGAGGGTTACATTGAAGACCTAATTGGAGAGGGAGAAACATGGTAGAAGACGTGGTTCTCCGAGATTAAGAAATGGGAAGATACGGTGGTTGACGATAGTAGGGTGGTTTGGCTGTGTGTCTACGGTATTCCGGCGCATGATTGGTCTCCTAATTTTTTCGTGGATCTGGAAAATTCGATGGGTGCCTTCTTGTGCGTTGATGAGCATACGTCGAATCAAGAGGTTTTGGATGTGGCAAGAATAATGGTGAGGGTGGCATCTGCTTTTGGAGTTCCAGAGTCTTTCCGGGAAATTGTCGATGATAAGATATTCCCTCTTACTATAAGGGAAGATAACCTAGGTGCTTTTCGTTTAGGTTCTCCTTCTTCCAAATCTGTCAAGACGGCTGCTTCTTCTGAATCGGAGGATGGCTGGTCAAATCATTCTCTTAATGAGGGTTTTCGGTCTGAGTCAGATTCGTTGTCTGGCAGCATTGTTAGATTTTCTGGTGTGGGTTTTGTCAATGGTAGGAAGATGGAGGATGAGAATGGTTTAATTTCTGCTGCTTCCCATGGTATCAATGACATCTCCGGTGAGAAGTTTCTTCTTCCCGAAGTGGAAGAGGAGGGGCCTGTGATGAATGTTTCTTTATCTTTGCAGCCTCCTGTGGTCGTTTCTGGTAAAGGTGTTTTTGATAGTGTTGTTGATCATGCTGTTGGGATGAATTCTGGTCTGCCTGAGTCGGGTCTGATTTCCATCCAGAATTTTCCCTTGGTTTCACCTGATCCTGATGCTGTTGGTAGGGGGAGTGTGATGGAGCTTTTGATGAGGCAATAGAGAAATCTAAGAAGGGATCGTTTTCGGGAGCGGACCGGCCTTTTCTTCTATCTGACGGGGATGCTGATGCTGCATCGGATGGAACTTATGTTCCTGTTACCGTCATCACGCTGGCCGGTTTGGATGGTAACAACAAGGATCGTGTTAGTGACCAAGGTTTTTCAGAGCCACGGTCTACTCCGGTGGGTAGGAACACTGCAGGGGACGGTGGTTGTCACACTTTCAAAAACAGGAGGAGTGGTCCTATTGCCCAGCTGAGTGTACCTAAGAAGCTTATTATTTCAAGGGAGGTTAGGAAGAGAAGAGGGAAGGATAAGGGCAGTATTAAGAAGGTTGTTGATACTGGGGGTGTGGGTGTTCAAAGGAGACCAACAGTAAGCAGTTTGAAACTTCCAGGTCCGGCGTTTTGCCGTTCTGCTGCTGATCCTGTGTTATCGGCTGATGAATTGGTGCGTAGCAGCACTGTTAATGCAGCAGACTCGGATATTATTCGGTGTAATCAAAGGATCATTAGTAACTTTGGTCTCGACTCGGGTGATAAACTTTTGAAGGAAATTTCAAATTTAGGGTTGGTTCCGGTTGATTCTATTTTAGGTGATAATGATAGCATCGAGGCTTTAAAAGTTAACGAAGCGGGAGTTTCTTTAGGTGGGAAGGCGAGATATCTACCTTTGCTATGATTATTGGGTCCTTAAATATAAGGGGAGGGGGTAGCAGGATAAAGAGGAATCGTATTAGTAGTATTATTCAAAGAGGTAAAGCGGACATGTTTTTTCTTCAAGAAACAAAGTTGCATAATGTCTCGGAGGCGGTAGCAAGGAGCTTCTGGGGAAACGGGGATGTTGGGTATTCTTTCATAGAATCGGAGGGTATGTCGGGAGGTATTCTTATCTTGTGGAAAGCTAGTGCTTTGTTGGTTGTCTTCAGCTTTCGTGGGACGGGTTTCTTGGGAATAAAGATTAGTTGGAAAAATAAATTTTATTATCTTGTTAATGTTTATGCGGCTTGGTCTATGCCTCTTAAACGCTCTATGTGGAAGGAATTGGTGGACTTGAGACAAAGATTCAAGGATGGTGATTGGATAATTGGAGGCGACTTCAATGCTATTAAGAAAAGAAGTGAAAGACTTGGCCGTTCATTATCTACTTGTAAAGTGGAGTGGAGGGAGTTTTCTAATTTTATTTATTTGTGCGGTTTGATTGATGTTCCGTGCAAAGGGAAGAAGTTTAGTTGGTTTAGCGGGGATGGAAAAACAAAAAGTAGGTTGGACCGTTTTCTTGTTTATGGAAATATTATATCTTCGTGGGGAGTGGTGGGGCAATTTATTGGTCTAAGGGACGTTTCGGATCATTGCCCGGTGTGGTTGGTGGTTGATAAGGAGGATTGGGGGTCCAAAACCGTTCAAGTTTAATAATGAATGGTTTAATCACAAGGACTTTTTGCATTTCGTGGAGAGTGAATGGAAAGCGATTAAAGTATGTGGTAGAGGAGATTTTGTTCTAAAGGAGAAATTCCGAATTATTAAAGATAGACTTAGATGGTGGAACAAATCGGTTTTTGGCAAGTATGACTTGGAAGTGGATGAAGGGGTTAGAGAGTTGAATGAGGCGGATGATTGTGATGATTTTGGTGAAGAAATTCAAGCTACCAAAAGAAAGGCAACTAGTAGATTTTGGTTGAATCTCAAAATCAAGGAGAATATGCTCATTCAAAAATCTAGATTAAAGTGGCTTAATGATGGAGATTCCAATAGTAAATACTTTCATAGAGTGATGAATGAAAGGAGGAGAAGGAATCATATTAGTACTATAACTACAAGTAGCGGTATTGTTGATAAAGTGGAGGAGGTTAAGGAAGAGGTGTGGCAACATTTCAATAGTAAGTTTAAGGAGGTTAATCATCGTAGACCGGGCTTTGGGAACGTAATGATTAATTCGTTGTCTTTGGAGGAAAGTTCCTCCCTTGAGTTACCTTTTCCGAGGAGGAGATTAAGGAGGCGGTGTGGAATTGTGATGGTTCTAAAAGCCCGGGACCGGATGGTTTCTCTCTTCTCTTTGTGAAGAATTGTTGGTCTTTTTTAAAGGGAGATTTTTTGGGTTGCTTCAAGGAGTTATATTCGGGAGGAGCTCTTTCGAGGTCTATTATTTCTTCGTTCCTAACTTTGATTCCTAAGTCTTCTAATCCTTTGGGGTTGGACGACTATAGACCTATATGCTTGGTTGGTTGTATTTATAAAATCATTTCGAAGTTATTGGCCGTAAGGCTTAAAAGGGTTTTGCATTCCATAGTCTCCTCTAGTCAAAGCGCTTTTGTCCCGGGGCGTCAATTGCTAGATGGGGTTCTAGTTGCGAATGAGTTGGTGGACTTTTCTTTGAAGGAAGGGCGGGGTTGTCTTCTTTACAAAGCAATTTTCTTTGGGGGGTCGGAGGAGAAGAAAAAAGTTCATTGGGTGGGATGGGATGATGTTTGTGTCCCGATGGAAAAAGGAGGTTTAGGCATAAAGAGATTAGAAGATTTCAATTTGGCTTTTCTTTCGAAGTGGAAGTGGAGAATTTTTTAGGACTCGAACTCGTTTTGGTATAGGATGCTTAAGGCCCGTTACGGGGACATTAAGATTAGGATGGTGACCGAAGGAGGAAAGCTTGATAATTATAATTCGAAATCGGTGTGGTGGACGGATATTTTATCTTTGCATAAAAGAATGCCCGTTGACTTTTTCGCTTCTAATGTTTCTTTCCGAATTGGTGATGGGTTTTCTACTTCCTTTTGGCACTCTTTATGGATGGAAGAGGGTATTTTAAAGTTGCTTTTTCCGTCTTTATTTGCTTCTTCTCTTTTACAGGATGTGGCTGTTGCATGCATGGGAGCTTGGATTGATAATGTTTGGGTGTGGAATGATTTTGGGATTCCTTTGATTCCGATGGGGTTGGAAGATGACGCGGCTTCTTTGAGGGTGTTGTTGGATCATCACTGGCCGGGGGTGGTTTCTCTTCCGTCGGGGGATGACTTGAAGGACCGGGTGGGGTGGAAACCGTTGGCCGATGGGTCTTTTTCCGTGTCATCTTGCTATAGTATTATGGTTAACGGCATGGCCAAATTTGGTCCTCCTAATAGGTACGATTTTGTTTCTCCTCTTTTATGGAAGGGTGACATTTCGTTAAAAGTCAAAGCTTTTGGTTGGAAGTGCTTCAAACATAGAATTCCCACAAAGGACTTGTTAAAGAACCGAGGTATTGTATCCATTAATTCTAATCTTGGGTGTGTTTTTTGTGATGAAGTATTTGAATCCCCCGTTCATCTTTTCTTCTTGTGTCGTTATGCGGATGAGGTTTGGAAGGAAGTGGCTTTGTGGATTGGAATGCCATATTTTAAAGAGTTGGATTTTAAAGAGAGTTTTTGGAGGTGGAGTTCTTTTTGTAAATCTAAGAAAGTTAGTAAAGGAAGAGTGGGGTGTGTGTGGATGGCAACAATTTGGAGTTTATGGCTTTTTAGGAATGGTGTTATTTTTAAGAACTTGGTGTGGAATACCCGCGATGTCGTTTGGAATTGCAAAGCTCTTTTATGGAGGTGGTTTTTTATTGAGAATATTCTCCATGCCAATTGTAACTTCTATGAGTTTGACAAAAACCCTTTGTTTTACTTAAGTTAGATTTCAATTGGTGGTTAATTTTCCCTTGGGGCGTTTGCCTCCCTTTTTTGTAATCGAGTTCGATGAACTTTTGCTTTATCATCAATATATCTTGCTTAAAAAAAATAGACATATTCACTTTCATGCTTCTATTAGTGGTTTATCCGAGTAATACTAATCTGGTATAATTTACACTTAAGAATTTGTTAATTATATTTTTAATACAGAAAAATATTAATTGTAAGCAAAATAAGTAAAAGAGAGATTGAAAAAGAAAGAAGTGTGCGAGGAAGATGAAAAGAATCTTATCATAATTTTAATATGATATAATTAATATGATATAATGTGATTTTTTTTTATAAAATGCAAAATCTAAGAAAAAGATATGAACATAAGAGTAATCTTAAAGTAACACTCAAAAGTTTGTGTACAGAAGACCAAAATAATTTTTATGCTATCATAAAGAAATAGATAGTAGAAGTAGAGTAGAATGTTAAAAACAGTTTTACATGATATATGGATTAATTATATTTTTTTAACTCCGTGACAAATGGTTATGTCTTTTTAATAATAAATAATAATGTAACTAGAATAGAGAAAAATTAAATAGTAAAATGAATTATTAGAAGAAAAAAAACAATGGAAAATAATTGAAAAAAAATAAGTTAATTTAAGGGACTAATAATCCCTTAAATCGACGAGAATTGAAATAGATGATAAATTTTTTTTTAAAAAATTTAATATTATTGTGTGGTTAGAATTGATTTTAAACCTAAAACTTATGATTAAGCCGAAATAAATCTTTATGATCTCCTACAAGTGCAAGTGCAAGTGCAAGTGTTTAATCTATTATTTTTTACAATTCATCTTTTAAAGAAGAATTGTCATCAAAATGTGTAACTAAAAAAAATCATAAATGGTAAAATAAATTAGTGGTAAAGTGCTAAAGCTGGTGTGGTTACCAGATTTGAATTACAAGGAATAAAGCAAGATTTGAAGATCTGCATATTCACTAGAAGCACTGTATTTTTTTGCTTGCCACACAGGTTCAAATGATAGGGAACAACACTACTAAGAAATCTAACTCGACCATGTCAAACTTCACCATGCTCAAGAATTTTAACATCACAATCAAGCCTGGTATTGGTAAGCCTATTACCACTGTGAATGTGCTGTGGACTCCTCCTATTCATGGCTGGATCAAATGTAATGTTGATGGAGTTGCTATTGTCTCCCCTTGGAGCTTCGCGTGCGGTGGTATCTTCCGTGATCACAATGCCTTCATGTGCTCAGTTTCAGTGCCTTCTTGGGCAAGGAAAATCCGGAAGTGGCGGAATTCTTAGCTGTCATCATGGACTTGGAAAGGGCTAAAGACCTTGGTCTTTCTAAGCTTTGGATTGAAACGGATTACATTCTTGTTGTAAAGGCCTTTAAGGACCATAGCTTAGTGCCTTGAAAAATCAAATCTCGCTGGCTCGTGTGTTGGGCATATTCGCTTTCAATAGATTTTATGATCACACACATTTTTAGAGAAGCCAATTTTTGTGCGAATTTTCTTGCCGGTATTGGATTAAGGAACAAAGCTACAACTTGGTTCAATTATATTCATCAGGATATCATTAGCGAGTACATGTTAGACAAGCAGGATACCCCTAGGCTAAGGCTTTGTCATTAAGGAGTCTTAGTTTAGTCTCCTTGTGTTCTTTGTTCTCCTTTTTGTTTAATGATATCTTTACTTTGGTTTAAAAAAAATTAGTGGAAAAAAAAAATAGAAAAAATAAGTTAAGTGCTAGGACTAATCACTTAAATTGATGAGAATTCTAATAGATAACAGAACTTTAAAAAAAATTAGAGTATAAAATAGAACTCACGGCCTTATGTTTGACATCCTTGCACAACTATTGAACTAATTTACCTCTTGTTTATAACATTCATCTTTTATTTTACCATTTTTCACCATTAATCTTTTTCAGAAAAATTATCATCAAAATATATAGCTACAAAATAAAATCAAATAACAATAAAATTTAGAATGAAATAAATGAAGGAGCTTATCCGAAAAAGTAACTTATTAAAAAAAAAGGAGTTTGTCATGAGTGAGTGGTTTGATTTAGTGGAGAGATAAAAATATTTTTTAAAAATTAAAATAAATATGTTTGATTAAAATAAACAAAGTAGAGAATATGAATTAATGGAGTGAATATTAATTTGATTTATTATTAATTAATTAATTCATTAAAATAAATGAAGTAAACAATATAAGTTAGTGGGATGAACATTATTAATTTAATTATTATTAATTAATATAAATTTAAGAAAAAGAGTTTTAGAGGGAAATTTGTGATGGAGACTTTACAGTAAAAATATAAAGAGTCTTTTTCATATGTTATTTTTTAATTTTAATTATTTATAAAATAGTAGAAAATTAGAATGAAAAAGAAAAGAGATTAAAGTTAAAAACAAAAACTAAAAAAAAAATTGAAATAAAAATAGACTATTTCAAAATCGTGTTTTGCCTCTCTCTCTCTATATATATATATATATATATATATATATATATATATATATATATATATATATATATATATATATATATATATATATATATATATATATATATATATAATATAATAGGTTATTATAGAGTTAGTAGGATGAATATTATTAATTAATTATTATTAATTAATAATTAATTAAGGGGTTTGTTGAATTGTCCCATTTAGAATTAAGGATTGAAAGAGGAGTGACCAATGGGTGATTGTTAACTAACATAGGTGGAAGTAATAGTGCAGTAAAGTCAATGGGTCCTTGATGTGGTTTTAGAAGTGAGTAGTGGAAGACGGGATGAATTTTAGAGGTGGAAGGTAGGTCTAAACGATAAGCAACTGGTCCAATTATATCAAGGATTTTAAATGGACCATAGTAACGTTGAGATAACTTATTATATGATGAAGAACTGATAGATTTCTGGCGGTAAGGGCGGAGTTTGACATAAACCAAAGAGTTGACTGCAAATGAAACATCACGCCGTTTGGTATCATCCGAGTGTTTCATGCGGTTTTGTGCTTTGGAGAGGGTGTGTTGAAGTTTGGTAATGAGGAGTTGTCGTGATATAAGGAGAGAGTCTACTGCTTCAATGGGAGATGAGCCAAGTAAATAGCGTGGTATAGTTGAATGAGGTTTACCGAATGTTATTTCGAAAGGAGAATAACATGTGGATGAGTGAACGAATGTGTTGTAGGACCATTCAACAAGTGTGAGGTATGAGTACCATTGGTGGGGATGTTTGTGGACAAAGGCACGGAGATACTGTTCCAGAATTCTGTTGAAAACCTCAGTCTGCCCATCAGTTTCAGGGTGATAGGCAGTGCTCATTTTGAGTTTCGTGCCAATTAATTTGAACAACTCGCGCCAAAAACGGCTGATGAAAATGGGATCATGATCAGAAACCAGACTTTTAGGAAAACCATGATATTTTCACACCATGTCCATGAAGAGAGATGCTACTTTGAAGGCTGTAAAGTGAGACGGTAATGCACCCAAATGAACACCTTTGGATAATCTATCCACTGTAACGCCCGTTTTAACTTTAATTATTTATGTTATGTGCGTTGTGTGAATTATGTGTTAATTATATGCTTAATTGATTTTATATTATTTTATTTGAGAATTATTAGTAAATGACATAAGTTGGTGATTAGACTAGTTATTGGGCCTATGATAGGATTAGCATTGAAGAGGTGTTAATTATGGCCCATTTAGCAATTAGAAGATAGTAAGGGTTTAACAAAACAAGGGTTTTAGAGGAAAATAGAATTAGAAGCTCATTTTGGGAATTTTGTGAAAGAAGAGAAGAGAGAAGAGAAGAAGAGAAAGAGAGATTGAAGATTAGAGTTGGCTTCAATCCAAATCCCAAGGTAAGGGTGGGATTATTTCATGCTAAAGGGATGTATGATGATGTTTAGGGTGGGGTTGATCATATGTTGTTTCTCCATGAATGTGTGATTTGAAATTGTTAGGGTTTATGATAGAATCCTTTAGATTGTGCCATTAATCATGTTGTAGATGTTTTTATGAGAACCCATGCCTAGAAACATGAGTAAGAACCCATAGCATGTGATAAAATGATGTTTGAAATGAGTTTGAATGGTTAAAATTGGATTTGGGATTTATGTTGGAAGTGATGTTTGTGTGGATGTTTCAGGGTGATAGGCAGTGCTCATTCTGAGTTTCGTGCCGCTTAATTTGAACAACTCGCGCCAGAAACGACTGATGAAAATGGGATCACGATCAAAAACCAGACTTTTAGGAAAACCATGATATTTGCACACCATGTCCATAAAGAGAGATGCTACTTTGAAGGCTGTAAAGTAAGGTGGTAATGCACCCAAATGAACACTTTTGGATTAGCTGTCCACAACCACTAGAATGACCAAAAAACCGTGAGAGGTTGGTACACAAGTGATAAAGTCTAAGGATAAATCTTCCCATATAGCCAAGGGAATAGGGAGAGGTTGGAGAAGGCCTGCTAGTTTTTTTGTGGAGTCTTTGGTTTGTTGACAAGTTGTGCAGTGGTTAATGAAGTTTTGTACGCTCTTTCGAAGTTCGTCCCAAAAGAAATTGGATTTGATGCGTGCTAAGGTTTTGGTGATTCCCATATGGCCCCTAAAAGAGTGGAATGGAATTCCTTTAAGAGCTGAGTACAAAAAGGGCTTTGGTGGTCTAACCAGATGCAGTTTTTGTATAGTATGAGTCCGTCATGTAATTTGTGGTTGGGAAGTGAAGAAGGGTTAGTTTGTATCTGATGAAGAAGTTGGTGGTAGGTTTGGCTGTTTTGGAGGGATTGACGGAGGTGATCAAGAAAATGAAAGTTAGGAATAGAGAAAGAGAGATGCGTACCTAGGCCTTTTGGAGCGCGTGACAGTGCATCAGCGACTACATTACTTTTTCCTGTTTTATGTTGAATGGAGTAATCATAGCCGAGGAGTTTGGAGAGGTAAGTGTATTGTTCTGGTGTTTGTATTACCTGAGAGGAGATCCTTGAGGCTCTTATGGTGTGTAAAGATGGTGAATTGGTGCCCTAAAAGATATTGGCTCCATTTCTTAACGGCGGAGGTGATGGTGTGTAATTCTCGAACGTATGTGGATGATCTTTGAAGTTTTTTGCAGAATGGTTGACTGAAGAATGCAATAGGGTGTGAGTTCTGCATCGGTACTGCACCCATAGCACTGCCGGTGGCATCTGTTTCGATATTAGATGGAATAGAGAAGTTTGGTAGGGCTAAGGTGGGGGTTTGGGTCATGGCAAATTTGAGTTGATTAAAAGAGTCTTGGTTTCTTTAGTCCATAGGAAGGCATCCTTTCGCAAAAGAGCTGTGAGAGGTGAAGCAATGGAGGCATAGCCTTTGACAAATTTCCTATAGAAACCTATGAGACCGAGAAATCCGTGAAGGGATTTGATAGAGGTGGGTTGTGGCTAGTCAACCATAGCTTGGATCTTTGAAGGTTCAGGTTGGACACTAGAGACATAAATGATGTGCCCCAGGTAAACTAGTTTGCGTTGGGCAAATGAGCATTTGGATTGTTTAAGGTAAAATTCTCCTTCAAGCAGTTATGTGAATACTTCTTCCAAATGTTTGAGGTGGAGATCAAGCGAGAGGCTATAAACAAGAATGTCATCGAAGAAGACTACTGCGAAGCGACGAAGGAAAAGTTGAAAAAGGTCATTCATTGTAGCTTGGAATATGGAGGGGGCGTTGCAAAGGCCAACTGGCATAACACGATATTCGTAATGACCTTGGTGTGTTCTGAATGCTGTTTTGCTGATATCCTCTTCACACATTCAGATTTGGTGAAATCCTTGTCGTAAATCCAGTTTCGAAAATTAAGAGGCACCACCTAATTTGTCCTGTAGTTCGTCAATGGTGGGCATTGGAAAACGGTCGCGAATTGTAATGGCATTAAGCGCTCTATAATCAACGCAGAATCTCCAAATGGCATCCTTTTTTTAATAGTAAGACTAGTGATGAAAACGGGCTTCGGCTAGGTCGTATGATGGATTGTTGTAGCATTTCCTTGACTTGGCGTTCAATCTCATTTTTATGGGAGAAGGGATAGCGGTATGGTTTCACAGAGACTGGGGATGATGACGGTTGTAGGTGGATACGGTGGTCTGAGGTGCGTTGAGGTGGGAGAGTAGGATTTGGGTTAAAGATTTGGGAATATTGATGGAGAAGGTCGTTGATGGGTGGAATACGGTGTGGGTCGGGTGTTGTGTTGGGTTGGAGGATTTGGATATGAAATAATTCAGAGGCTTAATTGGTTTGGAAGCAACGTTTGAGTTGCTGGGCCGAAATAGAAATTGGGCTTTGGTTTGCATCAGCCTTGAGTAAAATGGGGGTGTTATTGTAAGTAAAGGAGAGGGTGAGGGAGGAGTAATCCATGAATACTGGGCCTAATGATTTAAGCCATGGGGACCCAAGCACAATGTTTGCACCGCTAAGGGGAAGGACGTAAAAATCCACAGTGAATAGATGTGTGTGCAGGTTAAGTGCCACGTCACGAAAGAGTGTGTGGCATTCGAGAAGGTTACCGTTTCCAACCATAACCTTAAGAATGTTCACAGGTGTTGCTGGTAAATTCCGAAATTTGGCCATACGATTTTGAATAAAGTTATGAGTACTACCTCCATTGATGAGTACTATGACAAATTGATTCGTGATTTTGCTGATAATACGGATGGTGGCTGTAGCAGAGGAACCAGAGAGTGCATGGAAACTGATTTGTCCATCCAATTGGTCATTGGTGGTGGGAGTGGAGTGTATCTCAGGTGGTGGAGTTAGGGTTTGAATGGGATCTGGCGGTTCAGTGTCGGGTTCGTCTGAAACAAGGAGGAAGAATCGGCCTTTACATTTGTGATCGGGAATGGAAGTTTCTTCACAATTGTAACAGAGACCTTTTTCACGGCGTGACGCCATTTCTTCTGAAGATAGCTTGCGGTATTGTAAACGCGGTTGGTTAGGGTTTGGTTGTGGGATGGTGGTGGCGAGGGCATTAGAGGTTTGGGTGTTGGAAACAGTGGGTTTGGGTTTGAAACCGCGGCGGTGCTCCTCAATTTTATCCTCTTGGATCTTGGCTAGGGAAGTGGCTTGTGAGAGTGTAATACCCCGTATTTAATAAAATGCTCTAATGTTATTAGCTGACACTGAGGTTTTATTATTTGGTGCATTAGAGATACTTTTGGACACTTAAGTTATAAGTGCTAACTTAAATTTATGTTACTTATATTCTTTTCTTTTCTATTTCTTCTCATTTGGCAACAAACACAAATTCTAGAGAGAGGAAGTAGAGAGAAGTGAAGGATAGAAAAACACTTAGAAAGGGGGGGATTGAATAAGTGTGACTTTAAATCTTGGACGATAAAAATAAATGCACAAATATTTTTATCCTGGTTCGCTGTTAACGAAGCTACTCCAGTCCACCCCCGCAGAGATGATTTACCTCAACTGAGGATTTAATCCACTAATCGCACGGATTACAATGGTTTTCCACTTAGTCCGCAACTAAGTCTTCCAGAGTCTTCTGATCACAACTTGATCACTCCAGGAACAACTGCTTAGTTCACTCCTAAGACTTTTCTAGAGTCTACTGATCAACACGATCACTCTAGGCTTAGTTCACTCCTAAGACTTTCTGCTCAGCCAACTGCCAAGACTTCCTCTAGAGTATTCTGATCAACCTGATCACTCTAGTTACAAACTGCTCAGCCAACTGCCAAGACTTCCTAGAGTATACTGATCACACGATCACTCTAGTTCCTTACAACTTAATGTAATTCTAAGAGTTTACAAATGCTTCTTAAAAGCGATAATCACAACTGTGATATTTCTCTTACAGTTTAAGCTTAATCTCACTAAGATATTACAACAGCAATGTAGTGAGTTGATGAAGATTCTGAGCTTTGATTGAAGCAAGTTTGATATTCACAGAATAGATGTAGAAATTGGTAACCTTGCTTCTCATCAGAACTTCATATTTATAGGCGTTGAGAAGATGACCGTTGAATGTATTTAATGCTTTGCGTGTTCCGTACAGCTTTGCATTTAATGTTATACGCTTTTGTCAACTACCTCGAGCCTTGTTCACGCTGTGTCTACTGACGTAGCCTTTAGTAGCTTTAACGTTCCTTTTGTCAGTCAGCGTAGTCTGCCACGTGTACTTCCTTCTGATCTGATGTTTGTGAATACGACGTTTGAATATCATCAGAGTCAAACAGCTTGGTGCACAGCATCTTCTGATCTTCTGACCTTGAAGTGCTTCTGAGCGTGATACCATCTTCTGATCTTCAGTGCTTCTGATCTCATGTTCTTCTGATGCTTTCATAGACCCATGTTCTGATTCTGCTTCGACCATCTTCTGATGTCTTGCCAGACCATGTTCTGATGTTGCATACTGAACCATTTGAGATACAACTTCTGAGCGCTGAATTATGCGTACTCTTTATATATTTCCTGAAAGGGAAATTGCATTGGATTAGAGTACCATATTATCTTAAGCAAAATTCATATTATTGTTATCATCAAAACTAAGATAATTGATAAGAACAAATCTTGTTCTAACAATCTCCCCCTTTTTGATGATGACAAAAACATATATAAATGATATGAATTTGCGATCAGAAAGAGTAGACGGCAAAAGACAAATTACACAGCTATAGCATAAGCATATGAATAAGTCTCCCCCTGAGATTAACAATCTCCCCCTGAGATAAATAATCTCCCCCTGAAATAAATACTCGAAGAACTTTGATAAAAGACTTCCCTGATTATTTCGGTAGAGACGATCATATAAGCTTTTGTCTTCAGAGAATTCATAGCTTCTGACTTCTGCTTCCATTGGACAGCTTCAGAACTTGAATTTCTTTAGATCCTTAGAACATTCACAGCTTCTGACTTCTGCTTCCATTCAGGACAGCTTCAGAACTTGAATTTCTTTGATCTTCAGAACATTCACAGCTTCTGATTTCTGCTTCCATTCAGGACAGCTTCAGAACTTGAATTTTCTGGATCTTTTAGGACATTCACATCTTCTGATTTCTGCTTCCCTCGGATAGCTTCAGAACTTTGAATGTCTACCAACATCACTTCATGCTAGATTTGTATCAGAACATTGTTGAATGTACCAGAGCATCATCTGAGCATCTCTACATCCTGAAATGTTACAGAACAAAAACTAAACGACAAAAGTCAGCATGAACGAGTTAGAACATAAAATGTATGTTTGAACACATTATATATATCAGAGCCATATAGGCTGAAATAATGTATCAGAGCAAATAATGTATCAGAGCCATAACACTATATGTATCAGAGCAAATAGAATTTTGTCAGAACAGGATAGACAATGATATTCAAATTCTATTATCAGTGCTTCTGATTCATTCTCCTTTCTTGCTTCTGATCTCTGAAGCTTGACAGCACTCAGCTTGCTTCAGTTTCCAAGAGCTTATTCCTTTTACAGAATAACACTTCTTATGGTTTTGCTTCTAGTGTTTGCTTTTGAAGATTTTCTTCACTTCTCTGTACCTGCAAAACACTTAAACCATATAGAACTTGCAGTTCTTGTTAGTGAATGTGTGGGAGCCTTTACCAGCAACTGATAGATTTAATCAAATCATTTATCATTTATCTTCTCCCCCTTTTTGTCATAACATCAAAAAGAATATTTAAAAAGAATCAGATGCAAAAGACAAATAGAAAACATTTACTGGAATGTAAAACACAAAGAAACTTTTCATTGATAATCAAAAGATATTACAAAAGGTTCTTATGTTTAACAAGATGAAAAACATTCCTAGCAAATACAAAGTAGAGTTTCCAAAGAGGAAATCACTACAAAAATTTAAAAAAAAAACAACATTCGGTCAAGAAACTCAACATAGAAGTTGAGTATATCTTCCCACAACTCAAGAAAGTCTTCTGTCTTTGGATGAAAGTTGATAACAACATCAAAGAAGAGTCTGACTTGAGCGGTATTAGAAGAACCATCCCGAGATGCACAGAGATCTGTCGCCTTTGAGTCATGGAGCTTCAACAGGCTTAGGTGAACGCTAGGTTTTGAGAGAAGAAATGAAAAAACAAGAGAGAGAGAGAAAAAGCTTTAAGAGGAAAACAAAGAGATAGGAAACCAAAAACCATTTTGAAGAGTATTTAAAAGAAAATAAAGTGAAACGAATGATGAAAAGCATTTAATGTTACGTGACGTGAGGAGAGATAATAAAGACGAATGAGGTGACTAGCACAGTTACCTATGGTCGGCGTCCCTTCAACTGCACGCGCGCTTATCCATGAATAGTAACGACAGGTTTACCATCCCGAGATAAAACGTAACAGCTGTTTTGCTTTAAAAGAGGTTCTGAATCAACTTAGACAATGAAACGTTAGTAATAACCGAATCATAATTACTAAAAGAATTCAATCAGAACTTCTGATTAAAAATAATGTTCCATATTCATTTCAGAAGATACTCATATATGAGAACTTCTCATCTTCTCATTCTGGGCATAAATCCATACTGATGTTCTTCAGAATGAACTTAAACCTATCTTCAGCCAGGGGTTTTGTAAAGATATCAGCCCATTGATGGTCTGTATCAACAAAGTTTAAAGAAATAACACCCTTCTGAACATAGTCCCTTATGAAATGATGTTTAATCTCAATATGTTTAGCTTTTGAATGAAGAATAGGATTCTTAGATAAACATATAGCAGAAGTATTATCACAGAATATAGGAATGTTACTCTCAAATATCTGATAATCTTCTAACTGACTCTTCATCCAGAGCATCTGTGTACTACAACCAGCAGCTGCGACATATTCTGCTTCTGTTGTTGATAGAGCAATGGTTGCTTGCTTCTTGCTGTACCAGGAGATCAAATGACTTCCAAGAAATTGGCAACTTCCTGAAGTACTTTTTCTTTCAATTCTGTCTCCAGCATAATCAGCATCGCAGAATCCTACTAAGTTGTATTCTTTGGATTTTCTGTAAACTAAGCCAACATTAGTAGTACCTTTCAGATACCTTAGAATTCTCTTAACAGCAGTTAAATGAGATTCTCTAGGATCTGATTGGAATCTAGCACACAAACAAACACTGAACAGAATGTCAGGTCTAGAAGCTGTCAGATATAGAAGAGATCCAATCATACCTCTGTATAACTTCTGATCTACCTTCTTACTTACCTCATCCTTACCTAGGATGCATGTTGGATGCATAGGAGTTTTGGCTTCTTTGCAGTCTAGAAGATTAAACTTCTTCAGAAGTTCCTTCACATACTTGGTTTGGTGAACATACGTTCCTTCTGATGTTTGATTTATTTGTATTCCAAGGAAATACTTGAGTTCTCCCATCATGCTCATTTCAAACTCAGCCTGCATAGACTTAGCAAACTCCTTTCCAAGTGTAGCATTAGATGTTCCAAAAATAATATCATCTACATATATTTGACAAATTAAAATATCCTTTTCAAAGGTTTTACAAAAGAGAGTAGTGTCCACTTTTCCTCTAGTGAAACCATTATCCAGAAGGAAAGAACTTAAGCGTTCATACCAAGCTCTGGGAGTCTGTTTCAATCCATATAATGATTTCTTAAGTTTAAAAACATGATTAGGAGACATAGAGTCTTCAAAACCAGGAGGTTGATGGACATAAACTTCTTCATCTATATAACCATTTAAGAAGGCACTCTTAACATCCATCTGATAGAGAGTGATGTTATGTTGAGTGGCAAAAGAAATTAATAGACGAATAGACTCTAACCTGGCCACTGGTGCAAAGGTTTCTGTGTAGTCAATCCCTTCTTGCTGACTATAACCCTGAGCCACCAGTCTGGCTTTGTTCCTTACCACTTCGCCTTTCTCACTGAGTTTGTTTCTGAAGACCCATTTTGTACCGATTATATTGAATCCATCTGGTCTAGGAACAAGATCCCAAACATCATTCCTTGTAAACTGATTTAGTTCTTCTTGCATAGCAATTATCCAGTCTGGATCTTCTAGAGCATGATCAACAGAAGTTGGCTCGATCAAAGATACAAGACCTAATTGACAGTCTGCATTGTTCTTAAGGAATGCTCTTGTTCTGATTGGATCATCCTTCTTTCCAAGAATGACATCTTCTGAATGACCAGAGATGAGTCTGGATGATCTTCTGACAGATGGTTCTTCAGATATGCTTAGATCCTCCAGAGAAGCTGATACTTGGTCTTCAGATTCTTTGCTTCTGAGAAGCTCTGCTTCTGATGCGTTGCTTCTTGGCTCAACAACTTCTGATATGTCAATGTCATAACCTGCAAAATTATCAATCTGCTTTGGTTTTTCAGAACCAAGCTTATCATCAAACCTGATATTGATTGATTCTTCTACAACCAATGTTTCAGTATTGTATACTCTGTAGCCTTTTGAGCGTTCAGAATATCCAAGAAGAAAACATTTTTGTGCTTTGGAATCAAACTTACCAAGATGATCTTTAGTGTTCAGAATAAAGCATACACATCCAAAAGGATGGAAATATGAAATGTTGGGCTTTCTATTCTTCCACAATTCATAAGGAGTCTTATTTAGAATAGGTCTGATAGAGATTCTATTCTGAATATAGCATGCAGTGTTTATTGCTTCTGCCCAGAAATGCTTAGCCATATTGGTTTCATTGATCATGGTTCTGGCCATTTCTTGCAGAGTCCTATTCTTTCATTCTACAACCCCATTTTGCTGTGGAGTTCTAGGACAAGAGAAATCATGGGCAATACCATTTTCTTTGAAGAATTCTTCAAAGGATCTGTTCTCAAATTCACCACCATGATCACTTCTGACCTTTATGATTTTACACTCTTTTTCAGATTGAATCTGAATGCAGAAATCAAAGAACACTGAATGAGTCTCATCCTTGTGTTTTAAGAATTTTACCCATGTCCAGCGGCTATAATCATCTATGATGACTAATCCATATTTCTTTCCTCTGACAGATGCTGTTTTGACTGGTCCAAACAGATCAATGTGCAAGAGTTCTAATGGCCTTGAGGTAGAAACAACATTCTTAGACTTGAATGCAGGTTTGGAGAACTTGCCCTTCTGACATGCTTCACAAAGAGCATCTGATTGGAATTTCAGATTAGGGAGTCCTCTGACAAGATTCAGTTTGTTAATCTGAGAGATCTTTCTCAAACTAGCATGACCTAATCTCCTGTGCCAGACCCACTGCTCTTCAGAAACAGACATAAGACAAGTCACCTTCTGACTCATAAGATCTTGCAGATCTGTCTTATAAATGTTGTTCTTCCTCTTGCCTGTAAATAGGATTGAGCCATCCTTCTGATTTACAGCCTTGCAAGACTTTTGATTGAAGATTATATCATAACCATTGTCACTTAATTGACTGATAGATAAGAGGTTATGAGTTAATCCTTCTACAAGAAGTACATTAGAAATGGAAGGAGAGTTACCAGACTTTATAGTTCCAGAGCCAATTATCTTGCCCTTCTGATCTCCTCCGAACTTGACTTCTCCTCCAGACTTAAGCACCAGGTCTTGGAACATAGACCTTCTTCCTGTCATGTGTCGCGAGCATCCAGAGTCCAGGTACCATGACATGTTGTGCCTTGTCCTTTTTGCAGTCAAGGATATCTGCAATAGGAATAATCTTATCCTTAGGTACCCACATCTTTTTGGGTCCTTTCTTGTTAGATTTTCTCAAGTTCTGATTGAACTTGGGTTTAACATTGTAAGCAATAGGAGGAACAGCATGATAATTCTTAATGTGAGTTTCATGATATTTCCTAGGTTGTGTCACATGCTTCTTAGTGTGTGTTATGTGAAAACTTTGTGCATGTGAGGTGTGCCTAATATCATGAGAGTGGCCATACTTGAACTGATCATACAATGGCTTGTATGTAATTTTCATTTCATCAACAGGTTCAAGTTTGTATGGGGTTTCACCCTCATAACCAATGCCAACTCTTTTGTTTCCAGACACAGCATATATCATAGAAGCTAGCTGACTTCTGCCAATACTTCTAGATAAGAACTTTCTGAAACTTAAATCATATTCTTTCAGAATATGGTTCAGACTAGGAGTGGATTTTTCTGAATCAGACGGAGATCCAACATTATTGGATAATTTTAAAAGTTTTTCTTTTAATTCAGAATTCTCCAACTCAAGCTTCTTTGTTTCAAATTCAAATTGCTTTTTCAGCTTTTTGTATTTGAGACTAATCTGAGACTTGAGTTCCAGAAGTTCAGTTAGACCGGAAACTAACTCATCTCTAGTAAGTTCAGAAAATACCTCTTCAGAATCTGATTCTGATGTAGATTCTGATCCGTCATCTTCTGTCGCCATCAGCGCACAGTTGGCCTGCTCATCTTCTGAATCATCTTCTGACTCATCCCAGGTTGCCATAAGACCTTTCTTCTTATGAAACTTTTTCTTGGGACTTTCCTTCTGAAGATTTGGACATTCATTCTTGTAGTGTCCAGGCTCATTGCATTCATAGCACATGACCTTCTTCTTGTCAAATCTTCTTTCATCAGAAGATTCTCCACGCTCAAATTTCCTTGAACTTCTGAAGCCTCTGAACTTCCTTTGCTTGGTCTTCCAGAGTTGATTTAGCCTTCTGGAAATCAGGGACAGTTTATCTTCTTCTTCAGATTCTGATTCTTCAGGATCTTCTTCTTTGGCCTGAAAAGCGTTAGTGCATTTCTTGATATTTGATTTTAATGCAATAGACTTACCTTTCTTTTGAGGCTCATTTGTATCCAGCTCAATCTCATGGCTTCTCAAGGCACTGATAAGCTCTTCCAGAGAAACTTCATTCAGATTCTTTGCAATCTTGAATGCAGTCACCATAGGACCCCATCTTCTGGGTAAGCTTCTGATGATCTTCTTTACATGATCGGCCTTGGTGTATCCTTTGTCAAGAACTCTCAATCCAGCAGTAAGAGTTTGAAATCTTGAAAACATCTTTTCAATGTCTTCATCATCCTCCATCTTGAAGGCTTCATACTTCTGGATTAACGCTAGAGCTTTGGTCTCCTTGACTTGAGCGTTTCCTTCATGAGTCATTTTCAAGGACTCATATATGTCATAGGCCGTTTCCCTGTTAGATATCTTCTCATACTCAGCATGAGAGATAGCATTCAGCAAAACAGTTCTACATTTATGATGATTCCTGAAAAGCTTCTTTTGATCATCATTCATTTCTTGCCTTGACAGCTTCACGCCTCTGGCATTTACTGGATGTTTGTAACCATCCATCAGAAGATCCCATAGATCACCATCTAGACCCAGAAAGTAACTTTCCAGTTTATCTTTCCAGTATTCAAAGTTTTCACCATCAAATACCGGCGGTCTAGTATAACCATTGTTACCGTTGTATTGCTCAGCAGAGCCAGATGTAGATGTAGTCTTTTCACTTTCATCAACCATCTTTTAAATGAAGCGTTTTTCTCTTCCTGAATCTTTTCTAAACACGGTTAAGTGCTTGCACCTTAGAACCGGCGCTCTGATGCCAATTGAAGGATAGAAAAACACTTAGAAAGGGGGGGATTGAATAAGTGTGACTTTAAATCTTGGACGATAAAAATAAATGCACAAATATTTTTATCCTGGTTCGCTGTTAACGAAGCTACTCCAGTCCACCCCCGCAGAGATGATTTACCTCAACTGAGGATTTAATCCACTAATCGCACGGATTACAATGGTTTTCCACTTAGTCCGCAACTAAGTCTTCCAGAGTCTTCTGATCACAACTTGATCACTCCAGGAACAACTGCTTAGTTCACTCCTAAGACTTTTCTAGAGTCTACTGATCAACACGATCACTCTAGGCTTAGTTCACTCCTAAGACTTTCTGCTCAGCCAACTGCCAAGACTTCCTCTAGAGTATTCTGATCAACCTGATCACTCTAGTTACAAACTGCTCAGCCAACTGCCAAGACTTCCTAGAGTATACTGATCACACGATCACTCTAGTTCCTTACAACTTAATGTAATTCTAAGAGTTTACAAATGCTTCTTAAAAGCGATAATCACAACTGTGATATTTCTCTTACAGTTTAAGCTTAATCTCACTAAGATATTACAACAGCAATGTAGTGAGTTGATGAAGATTCTGAGCTTTGATTGAAGCAAGTTTGATATTCACAGAATAGATGTAGAAATTGGTAACCTTGCTTCTCATCAGAACTTCATATTTATAGGCGTTGAGAAGATGACCGTTGAATGCATTTAATGCTTTGCGTGTTCCGTACAGCTTTGCATTTAATGTTATACGCTTTTGTCAACTACCTTGAGCCTTGTTCACGCTGTGTCTACTGACGTAGCCTTTAGTAGCTTTAACGTTCCTTTTGTCAGTCAGCGTAGTCTGCCACGTGTACTTCCTTCTGATCTGATGTTTGTGAATACGACGTTTGAATATCATCAGAGTCAAACAGCTTGGTGCACAGCATCTTCTGATCTTCTGACCTTGAAGTGCTTCTGAGCGTGATACCATCTTCTGATCTTCAGTGCTTCTGATCTCATGTTCTTCTGATGCTTTCATAGACCCATGTTCTGATTCTGCTTCGACCATCTTCTGATGTCTTGCCAGACCATGTTCTGATGTTGCATACTGAACCATTTGAGATACAACTTCTGAGCGCTGAATTATGCGTACTCTTTATATATTTCCTGAAAGGGAAATTGCATTGGATTAGAGTACCATATTATCTTAAGCAAAATTCATATTATTGTTATCATCAAAACTAAGATAATTGATAAGAACAAATCTTGTTCTAACAAGAAGGGATAGCAAGAGGAAAAGAGAAGCAAAGCTTGGATTTCGATCTTTTCTCTGCCGAATCGACTCATCTTCATCATCTACAACTCA
This sequence comes from Vicia villosa, assembly GCF_029867415.1. Taxonomy (NCBI): domain Eukaryota; kingdom Viridiplantae; phylum Streptophyta; class Magnoliopsida; order Fabales; family Fabaceae; genus Vicia; species Vicia villosa. The sequence continues at coordinate 108,165,434 of NC_081181.1, read as the reverse complement.
TAATCAAGGTGGGTTCTAGTTATAAACTTATAGTTTATATTTATGGATGAGAAATTATAGTTTTGGATATTGGGGTTTTGTTGAAATTCTAGGTTTTGATCCCAATCATGAATTGCCATGGATAATTGTTGTTTAACCATGAGGATATTATGTATATGTTGTTTCCTTGTGTTATTATGGCTTGGAACAGGTTGGGGATGGTTTGGTGATGAGTAGTTTTGAGAAAATGCAAGAAAAATGGAGTTTTTAGGGTTTTGACGCAGAGTAGGTCGACCTACTCAGAGGTTGCGTCGACCTATGCAGCTAAAAAGGGCAAAAATTATGGGTTTTGACAGCATGCGTCGACCTATAGGGTCGGTGTGCGCATACCCGAGGGTGACAGGATTCAATGCGTCGACCTACTGGTTGAAAATTTTGGTAGATTTTGTAACGACCATAACTTTTGAACCGTAACTCCGTTTTGGTCGCCGTTCGAAGCGGTATGAAGCTAGAAACATGTACTTTCTAGTAGTGTAGGTTTGGGGAACAAAAGAAGAAATTATTTAATCGGGAATCGGGGAAATTGTTTGGTATAATGAGTGATTATCATATATTTGTGATAATTTGCCATTGTTTACATGACAATGATGATATTTGTTGGTTGCCTTTGGTGTAATACCTAGTATATTTGTAATTGTTTGAGTGAGTCCTACTGCAGGTGGATTTGGTATGCCTTTGTTGTATACATGTATATATCAAAGAGGTTTGAATAACTACATGGGTTAAAATGAATAAAAGAGAAGTGAGGAAAACTAGTATTTGTTAGGTATATATATATATTAACAAAGAAAACCTAGGATGAGACATTTTATGGAACATAAGTGTGTTGAACCTTGCGAAAGGCTAACAGGCCTAGTGATAAGGGCTAACAGGCCTAGTGATTGGTATGTGCAATCACCATTATTTAATGTATTTAAGGAATCATTGTGATTGTATTTTCTTTTAATGCTAACAGGCATTCGCGTGCAGTAGAGGCACAAGTAATCTTGGCAGGTTTGATTTCCGCTTTGTGTACGAATGGAACCTAACAGGGTAGAGACTTGCGATGGTTAACAGGCCATGTGAAGTGACGATTCATGAGGAAAGGCTCATGAGTCCCAATCCATTTCGTATGTCAAGATTTTCCAAAGGATCCATGACTCGTGCCACCTCCTAGACGTAGAAGGGGACGGGAATAGAGGGATACCTTGGTATCGGTTCCGATTGGTGATACTGTGTTGAGTTGTTGAACACTAATTATGTTTCCATATAATGATAGTATGTGAACTCAAGGTCTAGATCCCTTGTTATGACTTGAGATTTATAGGCTAGAACCTTGTAAAGCCGAGAGGACCCATAAGATAGGGAACTCACTGAGATTATTTTATCTCACCCCATTATATATTGATTTCAGGTACTACAAGTTCCGCGAAGGGTAAGGAGAAAGCAGTTTGATTTCCTTATACCTTATGTTTCTTTTGGATATGGCGAAGCTTCCGTTGTGATTTTCTTTTGGGATCATTGTTTGATCTAGTTCTTAGTAATTTTGTTTCGAACATCTTGTATGTATTATGCCATTTGGTAGAACTTTTGTATTAGGGCATTAATATGTATAATGTGTTGACTAGGAACTTATAAGTATTTTCAGTACCAAATACTTGGATTCATGTATACATATATGCTTTGATGTATGTATTTATATATGGGTGTTACAGAGAGAGTTATGGGTTGGAGAGCTTGGACTTCGCGGAGAATCTCCGGCGGAAGCCCTAAGATAAAAAAAACTTAGAATGAACGGAGCAGGGAGGCCAACGATTCGGTTAGCTAAGCGTTCGAAATCGTTGAGGTACTGATTCAGAGACGCACTCTGAGTCAGTTTGAACAGAGATTGGCTTGGGTCGTCGTAGTAGCTGTGGGAAAATCGGGTTTCGAAGGCTTGTAGCAATTCGAACCAAGTGGTGATGAGGTTATTGCGGATCATATACTGGTACCAGCTAAGCGCCAGACCTTCCATGTAAAAGGAAGCGACAATGAGTCGTTCTTCCTCAGGAGTTATGTGGTAGTCGAAGAATTGGTTAATCTTGAAGATCCAGCCCATGGCATCAGTGCCATTGAAGCGAGGAACTTCAAGCTTGATGTGCGGCCGTGGGTGAGGGGTAGGGGGCGTCGGTGTTGGAGGGGTATAGGTTGGGTTGATGGTGGCTAGTTGGGATAGGATAAGGTCAACTTTCTTAGAGAGATCATCAAGCCTTTCTGCGTTGGTGGGTCTGGTAGCCATGGGTTTGGATGTTAGGGAGGATCGATGAAAGCACCAAACTTGTTAAAGGCAAGATTCCTTGAATTCTAGGACAAGGGGCATCCTTCAGGTAATACAAATTTAAGGGAAAAGTTGATTGCTTTATTACTCATTCTGCTAGTGTATATATAGCAGTCTGTTTACAATATCATAATTGATCCAAGGATTCTCCTTGATTACAAGCAATGAATTCCACTAACAAAGATCCTAACGGAAATATTGCAATCCTAAATCCTAGATTTGGTGCTGAGCTGGCGATTTGCAGCTTTGCTCCAACTGTTAGGTAGTGTAGTCTTGAAGATGCTTGGGCCTTGAAGTAATTCTCTTGGATTCTCTTTTCTTGTTGGGCTGGGCTGCTGTAACTTCTTCTGATTCCTTGTCTTGGTTTGTAATAGTTAAATGGCTGGTGTCAATAGTAACAGAGTTGTTAACATAATTTGTGGAAATTATTTAAGATTGAAATTTCAAATTATCAGTCAAAAGTAGGGGTGGCAAAACGGGCGATGGCCCGCCGGGCCGGTCCACGCACCCGCCAAAAAATGGCGGGTTGGGTTGGAATTTTGGGTCCGCCGCCCACCAAAGTCCGCCCCGCCAAAACCCGCCGTCCGCCTATGCTCGCACTGTCAAAGCCCGCCGCCCGCTAAAGCCCGCTTCACCTATTTTTTAAGCACGTCTCGTCTTAAGCCCGATCTTTTTTAGTTAATTTTAGTAATTCAAATTCTCAATGGTTTTATTTTATACATTTATTTGTAAATATATGCAATATTTTTTAGGTAAAATTTATTTAATAGATGCTTTATAATAAATTGTTCTAAAAAATAAGTGAAAAATTTAATTAAAAGAAAAAAATAGACTATTAATTTATTAAAAAAACAAAAGAAAAATAAATAAATAAAATAGGCGGGCAAGCCCGCCGCCCGCCAACTTGGCGGGGCGGACATGATTTTAATGCCCATTTTATTTGGCGGACATGCCCGCCCCGCTTGCTTTTTGGCGGGCTTTAAGCGGGACGGGCGGCCCGTTTTGCCACCCCTAGTCAAAAGAGTTTGCATCTATATAAATATATCAATTAGATGTTACCAAAGTTGATAATTTTCTATTAACTTAAACATTGTTAAGACTTAATGATACAAAAAGTTTTTTATTTTTCATCCATTTTTTATTGTCTCTTTTATAGTTGTTTGTTCCGTTTTATTCTAACATGCGATTTGTTTTGATATATTAGATTACTCTATACATTTCTATATTTCTAGGAGAAACTAATTTAAAATTTTAATTATATATTATTCAAATTATTATTACTATTAATGATAATAACAAATATAATTTATATTTTATATATTATGTTGGAGTTTTTAAAATATTTATTTTTTGATGATATTTGTGTTCTTTACAAGCATTATCAAAATTATAAATAATTATAAGTAAATTTTAATACGAAATTATGAAATTATTATAATTATATAATAAAAATATCTGTATTCAACTTATATTCATGCATTATACGAGTCAATCAACTAGTTTAATTTTAAGAAGTTAACATTTCTTAATTAATCTATTAGATTAAAAAATATGAAAGTTCGAATTTAAAGTTGGACTTCCTAAAAAAATAGCGTGAACTCAATCTCAATAAAAAAATATATATAAGGTTCATTCTATAGTGTTTTATTTTTCATTCAAAATATACAAATTAAACATTTGCATGCACGAATGATAACAATCTCAAATTTGACACGTTAAACGAAGAGAATTTCTTTGCCAACTTCCCTACCTTCTAGTCCACCTCTGGTGAAAACCCCATACTACTCCTGACTTCGGAAATGCATTTCCGAAATACAAGAAAAAGGTGTTTTCGGAGATGCATCTCCGAAAACGCCTTTTTTTTGAAAAAATTGTCTTATTTCGGAAGTTCATTTCCGAAAACAGCATTTCGGAAGTTCACTTCCGAAATACTGCGCGTTCTGCAGATTTATTAAAACACTCCCCCTCCCCCATTCATTTACCCTAACTCAAATAAAAAACAAGCAAAGGCGAAAATTTGTGCAAACACACTTCCAAGGCTGCATCAAGGCTCCAATCACATTGCTATACAACATTCAAAAGCCCACAAATCACTCAATTTGTAAGTTTTAAATTTGTTAGATTCATTATTCAAATGCATGTTATTTAGGGTTTCAATTGCATAAATGATATATGGACTGGTTGTTAGTAGTATTTAGGTTGTTTAGAAGCTTTTTGAATTGGTTTTATGTTTGATTTTGGGGTCTGCCATGGAAGTTTCAGAAAACCCCATCGCAGGGATGTTTCGGAAGTTCATTTCCGAAAATACCTCCATCCCAGTTTTCGGAAATGAACTTCCGAATTGTATCAGAAGTTCAAATTTTTTAGTTTTTTATTTTGTCTCGCATATTAATCGATTTCAATTGTTTACAGGAACATGTCAGGCAACCAACCAGCACGCATCAGACAGGGTAGGGAGACCCAGACTGCGTCAGCTACACAGGGTAGGGAGTGTCCGTTTTAATTTGCAAGTACTTTATTTTTAACGCCTTTGTTTATTGTGCCTGTTTCTTTGAAGTTTGTGTGCATGCGTTCTACTTCACCTCCTTTGTTCTTTAATGACTTGTCCGTTTCCCAAGCGTTTTTGTCCCCTTTCTTCTTTTATAAAAGGATGTCTCATGGACCTTTCTTTCTTCCTTTTTACGCAGGAATGGGTGGCGCTAAGGGAAAAAAGGAGGTGAAGGAGAAGAAGAAGGTTTCGACAGGCTCTACTTCGTGCTCTCGCGGAGTGAAGGAGGTGAAGGAGAAGAAGAAGGTTTCGACCGGCTCTACTTCTCGTTCCCAGGGGGCCCGGGGCCCGGATGCTCAAGCTCAACTATCTAACGTGAGAGTCGTGGTTGATGCTGATGGTTCTGAGACTGAGTGGGATGAGGATTGGTATCAGTATCTTCATTCGGAGGAGTTCGCTCGTCGGGCAGGTGTTTTTGTTTTGTTTGATGTGTATTTTGTAACGCTCGTCGGGCAGAATAACGTGTTTTTGTTTTGTTTGACGTGTTTTGTTTTGTTTTGATTTCGGATTGTATCTTTCGCACAGTGTTTTTGGATTTTATTCATCATATTAGTATTTTCAGTTTATCTGTTGCTTATTTTATTTGGCGTTTGCGTTTAATTAAAATGCGAGACTGTTTAAGAAAAAAATTAAAAAAAAACACAGTTTCTGCATAATTCGGAAGTTCATTTCCGAATTCACCCCCATGAGGTGTTTTCGGAAGTTCATCTCCGAAGACACCCCCCATGAGGTGTTTTCGAAGATGCACTTCCGAATTATGGAATTTTTTTTAAAAAAAAAAGCGCTTCGGAAGTTCATTTCCGAAGCAGGGGTATTTTCGGATTTTCGCTGGGGGTGACCCCCATAGGAAGGTGGCTAAAGAAATTTTCTAAACGAATGGTATATGTTACTTAACCACATGATCTGATGCATGGAAAATTCATCTACATGACTATAGGTGAAAAATAAGACTAACAAACCATAAAATTACCTACAATGCCCTAAAAGATATTAGAGTCCACATCAAGCAAATAAATATTAGAGTTCCTTGAGAGATGTGTTATCATCATTCAAAAGAAAAAGAATGTGAAATTTTATTTTGCAGGTGTCCCGCTCGAGATGTTTTATCCAACTATGTAAATGGAAAAAGTCAAAATGTTAAATTCAAAATAATTCACCATGTTAAATTCAATATAATTCACCATGTAATAAGTTAAAATTTATGTGATTTAAAGCTTGATCAAGTGGATGACGAAAAATAAAGAGATAAAAAAAAGGAATTTTTTTTTAATAAGCAATTGATTATAAGATATTGTACTATGGGTGCAACTGTTACAACAAGGTAACAGTAGAAAGAGTTGGTACAAAATAGTGGTAATTTATATCAATCATAAAAATTAATCCTATTCGGAGATTCCCTATTGCTAACCCATCTCCACGAAAAATACATTATATTAGATATCACCTCATCAAAGCTAAAAAGGCCGTTGTCAAAAATAATGGTATTTCTCATATACCACATACACCATAAAGCCATCCAAATTGAATTTAGATTAGTTTTAATGTTGGTGTTTTTCACCTTTTCTTGAATACACCCAAAGCTCTTGAACTCTTCTATAGAAAGATTAACATCATTACCCAACCAAATAAAAATTCTATTCCATACCGCATTTGAAACATGGCATTGATAGAAAAGATGATCCAAAGATTCCGGATGGTTAGAGCAAAAAGGACAATCAATGGAAGCTAAGTGAAACTAGACACACCTCTATTGGCTAATTGAACTTTTAGCTGTAACCTATTGATGAGAAATCAGACACCTAAGTTGGTGCCCCGTCTCGCACCGCTTTTAGACGGACTCATTCAGGACAGACCGTCCACTTTGTCACCCCTACATAAAACGAATGAGCTACTTTCTAGTTGTCATATATTTTAAGGCATAAAAAAACTCCATTGTTAGGAGAGTTTTATTTTCCATCCAAAACTTTTTAAAATACAGATCACACGTCCACACACAAATGATTACAATCTCAAACTTGGAATGATTACGTGATTGATGTATGTTACTTTTTACATCTAACATATATTTATACAATTACGTCCATACATGTTCTGCAATTTTGCTTGCAATTAATCCATGTACTTTGTTCAAAATATTGGCTAGAATTCTTCACTCGAATATTACATAAGAGTTTAGACTCGTAAACCTATCAAGTCTCGAGATCTAACATGAATCTTACATTGAAATGCCGAATTTATTTGTTGAAAGAGAAACTAACTCGAATCATAAATTAATCTATCAAATTCATTTGTCGAAAATGATTTTTTTACGGTCAACAAAATTATAACCACTTGGTAGGGAGAACCACGGTTCGATCCCCCGCAACTACGATCGGGAGGGGGATGGAACCACTTGATGCCAGAACTCGCCCCCGAACCGGACTAAACCGGTGCTATAAAGCAAAAAAAAAAATTATAACTTTACATGTTATTTGAAGTATCATCTAAATAATGTTAACTAAATATTTTGTTTATAAATGACAACTATTAAGATTAATTCAATCTCTAATTTCTTAACATATTTTAAATCAAGATTAACCCTAAAACGTATGATAAACTCTCACCTGCAAGTTGAGGGACGATGATTGGTGTTGGTTTCCATACAAGTTGAAAATGGAGATATGATATGACGTAAGGTGAGGAGAAGAGTTACAAAGTTGCCTTTTAGGGTGAAGCCTGACAAGAACGTAAGAAGCCCGTACGAATCTTGGCAATGAAGCTGAATATGTAACAGTGAGGAAACTCATCATAGTGTCCTATCTCTATCTACCACCTTTCTATGGATGACCACACAAAGAAAAGAAGCATTGAGACCTCCATATTATGAGGGCAAAAGGTTTCATAAAAGGATGATAATTCTAACTAACATTGCAGTAGCCAGTAGGGGGACAGACCTATTCCCTTCAGAGTCTTCACGTTCAACTCTTTTGGTGTTGTCAAGTTTTGCTTTCCATTTCCAAATCATCATTCACCATTACTAGGTGTTCTTCTTATTTGGGTTCTAGGCCTTACTTAATCATTTAATTATTTATTTCAGAAATCAGTTTATGAGTATGGTCGCTTTTGTTTAATTTATTTACTTGAACAATAAATCAGACGTTTGTTATATTTTGTGAAAAGATTATGGATTTTTTTTGTCTTTTTCTTTCTTTAAGATATTGACTTTTAATTCATAAAATAAAATGAAAAGGGACTATAACTATAACTGATTTGTAAAGATTTTTTTTTAAGTGTGGTTTACAAATTCCGGTACCACGGTTTTTCCTAAAACACATCTAGTGATGCGTATACATGTAAATACTTAACAATCGAGTTAGTGACAGTCGTAAGAGTGAAGATTATGATTTTAGAATAGGATGTACTTGGACTTGGATCGTTGTCTTGACTTTATAGTAACATAATAGGGTTTATAGGTCTTAGAAAATTCTTCTAAGAACAATTGTCTGTAACATATGTCAATGGATTGTGCAGGTTCTTGTCATTTGACGGTTCACATGAGAATATCAACCATGATCTTGTGCGCCTATGGGACACCAATGAAAGATATAATCTTGAAACTTGAAAAATTTCTACTAGCTTGTCTATGTTAGGGAAGAGATATACATTTTTAGGGCATACTTTGTTTAGATCGGTAAAGTCTACACACATTTTTTATTTTTGGTTTATTTTCTTAACAAGCACGAAGTTTGACAATCAAGTGGTTTATTTGGCTTCGATCATGAAGCCGACTTTTAATAGGTCTATGTTGGCCTGCAAACATTTCGTGAGCTTATCTTTTACTTATTCTGGTAAGTTAGCTCCCATGTTGATGATTATGAAAAGGCCGCCCCTCGTCAAGAATTCCACAAAATCTCTATTTGGTTATATCCATTCAACCTTCCTATGTACCTTCAAAGGTAGTGCCTTATCATCGTCATAGTTGCTAATGGGGTGTGATTCTAAACAAGTGTCCAAATAGGTCAAATTCATGTCAACGGGAATGACTTCTTTTTCCTCCACATATTTCTCTAGTAGCGCAAGATAACACATGTGGAGTTGTCTACGGGAAAACTTAGAAAGGCAAAGATTTTTGGAAAACCTTTGGAGTTATCTAAGGGGATTGAGAAATACTTCTAAACACCTTGGGTTTAAGTGATTCTTATATTGAGAGTTGGAGAGGTTGGGAAACACTTGGGTAGAAAATAGGGTTTGTTCTTTGGGAACTACGGAGGCTATTTTCTTGTAACTCATCTATAATCTTTTGTAGCAACTTTTTGAATATAGTGAATTGGAGAGCTGCTTTCTCCCTCGGAGTAGATCGTTTGATAGAACTGGGTACACAAACCTTCTTCTTTTTTCTCTTCTTATTCTGTTATATTATTTCTGTATAGATTATTATTGCTGTAGACCATTTATTTTGGTTGCCACTATTCTTTGCCTCACAAATTGATATTGGATTTTTTCGTAATTCACAACAACATGTGAGATGCTTGCAATTCACTACTACAAAAAACACATGTTACCTCAAGCACGAAGGGGATTTTACCTCAGTGATACAAGTGAGGTAGCGAAGGGTGTCATGAAAACTAGCCACTTTAGCCCTCGATTTCAGAATAACTGAAGGGATAGTTAAAATGGTTATTGGTTCGATTCCCAACAACAACATTTTTTATATTCTCAAAACTAGTGCCACATACCTCCCGGTTTATGACCAAAATCGAGGGGGAAAATAAATTTGTTTTTTAAAATATGAATTACACTGTTTACTCACAATATTAAATTAAATTCTCATAAAGTGGAATGAGATAGAGGAACAAAATCTAAAGCAAAGGTCCAAGATTGATTGGTTACTTTTAGGTGACGAAAACAATGCATATTTTTATGCATCTCTAAAAGATAAACACAAGCACAATACTTTGAAAAGCATTACAAGAGATTATGGGTCTAATTCCACTTCCCAAGAAGATATTGAAGAGGAAGTTTTGAACTTCTACAATAAACTGATGGGGAAGCTAACCGAAATCTGAAGGGTTGTGAAATTGTAGCCGATTGAATAATGAAGAAAGGGACATGCTGGAGGCGCCTGTGGGTGAACAAGAAATTATGGAAGCTCTAAATGGTATAGGTGATAGTTTTGCCCTTAGGATAGATGGCTATGGCGATGTATTTTTCAAGAAAACATGGGAAACTATTAAGAAGGATGTAATTGAGGCTAATACTGAATTCTTTAAAAAGGAGCAGATGTACTTGGCTCTCAACTGCACTCTTGTTACTTTGGTTCCTCAAAAAGCTGGATGCTAAGTCTATAAAGGATTTCAGGCCGATATTGTAACACCCCAAATCTACCCCGCAATAAAGAGGAATACCAGAGTATAAAATTCAAGCAATTAGAACATAACGATTCGGAGCGTCACATTTTAAACAACAAAATCACATACATATATCATGCTCAATCACTTAGATACATAACACACATGTAGGAGAACAATATCGAAATCATTAATCATTGTCAGCCAATCAAGTACTTGCATCGCAGCGGAAAATCATATGTCATCAACAATACAACTCATAATATCACGGCCAAACACGGCACGATACATCCAAAGAGTCTCAGCATAATATAAGGACAAGGTTTAACAAGGATAAACACAAGAAACCAAAACATAAACAAGTAATCCAACGTTCCCCGAGTGCTACGTATCAGAGCATCGACACACACCGACTCGAGCTATAGGTACACGACTACTCCGCGTCATTACCTGCATGTTACCAACGGAGGGTAACATTCAAACAGAAAGGGTGAGATATCATTCATTATGAAGAAGCGTATGATAATATTCAAAGCGGAGAAATAATCATACATCGGTCACCACTTCTCAACATATACCACTTACTACTATTCACAACATTCAACATCTTACCGACAACAATGATATCAATCTCAATTAAGGCATACATAGTCATTTATCACATATGCTCAACGAAACAACCATCAAATTGACACAAGATAACATTCATGTTATGTGCACACAAATATTCAAATACGACTCATCACACGACTTTACTTATGCAACTCAAACAATGCAAATGCATGTGGTACCATTGGAGTAAAACTCCCGTCTCAAACAATTGCCATTGGGCCGTCTCAAACATTCGCCACAAGGGTCGTCTCAAACATTTGCCACTAGGGCCGTCTCAAACAATGCAATGAATGTGACTCAATGATGCACATTCACAATCACACTTAACGACATAATCGACTCGAACAACACAATCCACGTAAACGACATGATCAACTTAAGCGACATAATCAATTCCGGATATCCAATGTCAACAAAATCCAATTCAAGAAGATTCCAAGAGTATTCAAAGTTATAAAAAGCATATTCTACGGCAAGACATCAATTAGGGCTTCACGTAGGTTCAAACGGCACTTAAAAAGGAGTTACGGTTCAAAAGATACAGCATTTCAAAGTTTAGGAAAAGTCCTGCAAAACAGGGTTCGCGGCGCCAACAGGGTTCGCGGCGCGAACTGAGTGAATCAAATAATTCCTAAGGTTCTGCCAAGCAGTTCGCGGCGCCAACAAGGGGTCGCGGCGCGAACTGAGCGAATCCAAAAATCTCCAACTTTCTGCCAAGGGGTTCGCGGCGCGCACAAGGGTTCGCGGCGCGAACTGGCGATTTTCAGAAAACCCCAAACATAGAAAACAGCATACGAAACCCATCCCAAAACCCCTAAACTCAACCCAGTCAAGTTGGAAAACATCAAACATCACGAACAACCACAAAATACATGGTATAAACACAAATACAACACATATTATGGGTCTTATAACATCATAACATCATCAAACATCAATTTAAACACATTTCAAATCATCAAATCAAGCATTTGTTCATAGACCTTAACATCTCTACACACAACTTCCATGGATGCAACATACAATTAAATCCCACCCAAAACATCATCATACATCCCTTTAGCATGAAAGAATCCCACCCTTACCTTAGGTTTGGATTGAAGACAACTCTAGCTTCAACCTTGAGATTCCCCTCTTTCTCTTCACTCTACTCTTCTCTTCTTTCACCAAAAACCCCAAAATGAACTTCTAATTTCTATTTCCTCCAAAACCCTTGTTTTAGTTAAACCCTTACTATCTTAAATTACTAATGGGCTCTAACTAACACCCCTCACTTACTAATACTACCTTAAGCCCAATAACTCTCCTAATTTATTAACTTATATTATTTACTAACAATTCCCAAATAAAACAACATAAAATCAATTAAACATACAATTAACACATAATGCACAATTAATTCACATAGATAAATAATTAAAGAAAAACGGTCGTTACAGATATCGTGTTGTTCTACCTTTTATAAAATCATCTAAAAAGTTCTTACAAATAGATTGAGAAAGATCCTGAAGTGTATTGTGAGTCGGAATCAAGCAGCCTTTGTGTCGCGTATGCATATTCACGACCATATTTTGCTGGCATATGAATTGGTCAATGGTTACAACAGGAAAATCAACACTTCCAAATGTTTGATGCAATTAGATACCCAGAAGGCGTATGATATCGTGGACTGGAATGCGCTCGATAGCATATTAAGAGAGGTGGGCATTCCAAATCAATTCAGGAGGTGGATTATGACTTCTTACAGATTTTGTGTCAATGGTAATTATACAGATAATATGAAAGCTCAAAGAGGGTTGTGCCAGGGAGATCCTATTTCTCATATACTTTTTGTCATCGTTATGGAGTACCTTTCGAGATGCATGGATAATATGCGGACAATTCCTGATTTCAATTTCCATTCAAAATGCGAGAACCTTCATATAATTAATCTATATTTTGCTGATGATCTCTTGCTCTTTTCAAGAGGAGACAAGAGATCAATTGAGTTGCATATGGATGTGTTTCATAGATTCTTCAAGTCTAGTGGCCTAAAAGTAAACCCGGCAAAGTGCAAAGTCTATTTTTGCTTAGTGGACGCTCACACCAGAGATGAGATTCCGAAGATTACTGACTTTAAGAAAGGTTCACTGCCGTTTCGGTACTAGGGAGTCCTTTTAACAAAGAAAAAGTTGTCTTTCCAACAGTGTAATCCCCTTATTTACAAGATTCTGTGCAGAGTTACACACTGGAGCGTGAGACTGCTTAGTCACGCAGGAAAAGTGCAACTAATTAAAAGCATCATGGTTTTCATCCCCACTTATTGGATGAATTGTTTTCCACTTCCTAAGCAGGTTATTCACAAAATCAATGCCAACTGTCAAACCTTCTTATGGACGGGGGGTGGTGAGTTGAAGAGGAAGGCCCTGATTGCGTGGAAGGATGTTTGCACACCGAAACCCAAGGGTGGTTTGAACATCATCGACCTTAAGGATTGTAATTGTGTTATTCTGATCAAACTTCTCTGGAACATTTGTAATAAGGCGGACAATTTGTGGGTCAAATGGATTCATAGTTTCTTTATTAAAAGAGAGAAGGTGATGACTATGAGAGTTAGAGATTCTTGTACTTGGATTCTCAAGTCTATCTTGAAGAAAAGAGAGAAAGTGAGCAATATGCAATGCTGGAACTCCATGTTGCAGCAGAATAAATTTGGTGTGAAGAGTGCATACTTGGAGCTGAACACTAGAGTGCATAAAGTTGGTTTAAGGAAACTATTCTACAACAATTTGGCGAGGCCTCGTGCTCAATTTACTATGTGAATGGCGTGTTGTAACAGGTTAGCAACAAAAATGAGATTGTTTAATTTTAGGTTGCTTAAAAATACGACTTGCAGCTTCTGTTCAGAGACGGAAACAATTAATCAACTCTTATTCTGTTGTAAGATTACGAGTGATATTTCACGTGACGCGTTATGATGGTTGAGAATTGCTCATGTTCCTTGTGCATGGACTAGGGAACTAATATGGATATCAAGACACAGTTCTGGGAAAGGTTGGCAAAACAAGTTACTTAAAGTGGCGGCTGCTGAGTGTATCTACAAAATTTGGACATACCGTAATGAGAATTTTTTTAGAGATAGGCTAAATAATACTAATATAGGAAGAAAAATCATATATATATATGATAATGTATAGAACCTGGAAGAATCCTAATTAAGCTTAGAGAGCACATAGCTAGGTTGATGGTTGTCTCAGCTAGGAATTCTTTGTTTGCTAGGTTGAGCTGGATCGGTGGCGATCGCTCTTATAATGTCACTGTTTTGATTTAATGATATACTCTTTGTTTCAAAATATTAAATTAAATTGTTGCAAATTATATTGTTTACGAGGAATATTACGTTGTTTATACAAAATATTAAAGTAAAAAATATTAAAAAATTGAATTTGATTCTTTTTCATCATTATTAGTGAAGATCAAATGATGGATCTTCATTTATTTGGATCTTGGAGAAGATCAAATGTGGGATCCAAGTATATTCTCAATGGCTTTTGCATGCATTTGTTTTCGATATAAAACAAAAAAAAGGGTTAGATAAGTAAAATAAATATTCAGTTATATGATTATTCAAGAATAGAAACCTTGAACCCAAATATTTTCCTGCTCTTGCAAACCATCATAGAGAACTTTTCCAAGCTTATTTAAGTTTCAATATTTTCATGACAAATGCTTTCATTATCAATTTTTGATATTCAAGATGCTTTTATAATGTGACATAAGCCTTCTGAATATATGTCTTTTAGGTTTCACGCAGATCACTAATGGCAGTGTTTTGAGCGTAGATACTCCCTAAATGGACAACAAAGATTTGTTTATGGACGACGAAAAAACTCAATAAACACACTTACATTTTCTTTTGGTTATGACTCAATACCGAGGTAAAATGTTTTTCTTTTAAAATAAAAAATATAATAAAATAGGTACTTTTACCCACGATTTCTAAAAGAATCGAGGTAATAGATGACATCTATTGCCAAAAAATGGTGAATGGAAAAAAATTGAAGTAACATGTATCGTTTCCTTTTTCAATTTTTTTACCATTCACCAATTTCTTTGTGTGTTGCAATATGATTAAGAATAAATTTCTCAATATTGTCAACCAAAGAATCAACTTAGAAATTTTTCTTTGATTAGCAACAATGGAAAGTTATTCCATTAAACATTGACAAGAGGTGGAAACAAAAACAACAATGACAACAATAACAACAACAACAACATTACATGAGATAGATTGTAAGAACAGAAAAATGTTTTGTTAAAGGTTGGTGTAAGAAGAACAACAATACACAACCAACATTTTTTTCGGTCTCACAATCCATTCGAAAGAATGATGTTTAAGAGTGTGGAGTGGTTGAACATGTGAGTTAGGTTTAGAGTAAAACTTAGTGAAGGAATCCTTTTATAGTAAAATATGGAAATCATACCTCTCGTTTATTTGAGAAATCAAGGTAATAGAATATTTAATAATAAAATAAAATTTTAAATAATAAGAAATGTGTCATTTTTATAGAAAAACAAAAACTTCAGTTGCTGGGATTCAAAGCATGTACCTTGAATTAGTTTACCCATCGATCATTTGAGAAACTGAGGTAATAGAATATTTAATAATAAAATAAAATCTTAAATAATAAATTCTTGAACTTCAATTCAAGACTTTTATTCTGAGAAACTTTTAATCTTTACTTGAAGACTTGGATTTCTCTTTGTGGCTTTGTGATCTTGATACATCTCTAGGACTCATGTTATTCATTTGCTTCTCTTGCTTGCTCTTGATGATTCATTTGCTTATGTGCTTGCTTATTCTCTTTGCTTATCTTGTGATTTAATCCAAAGGGAAATGAATATTCATTTTGACTAATGTTAAATGCTTGCTCCATCTAGTGGTCAGTACACTTGCACACACAAAGACTTTATATTGGACTACCTTACAATGAAACCTTTTATTTCATGTCATTTTATTTATGCTTTAGGGATAGTCTCTTCATCTCCTACCCAGTTCTTCAATTTTCATAAATTCTCCCTATTTTTAAAATTTCTTTCTTCAAACTTCAAACTTTTTATAAATAAACCTTGACTTTGTCAAGTGATCCTGACAATTTTTTACCACGAACTACGAGGCTATAACTTCTTCATTGCACATGGAGGATACGTAGGTACAAGGCTCTTGAAGTCTTGGCGAGCACAAAAATAATAAAATACTTTTTCTCACCACCCCATTTTTTTTGCAAACTGTAACACCCCAAATTCTACCCGAAAATATCATGCGAGAAATCAGAGTATTTTAAAAACTATCAACAAGCATTTGGGATATCACATTTACTTCATATAAACAACTCATAAACAAATTCATAGCACATTAATCTCAGAGAAGCACAAAACAACTTATAACAGCTCTTAGACAAACAAACTTCAATTTAATATGCAACAGAATCATAACATTCAGCTTTATAAACAAATCATCTTATTTAATCGTAAACAACTTCAAACATCATAGTACGTCTCATTATCCAATTTGGAACTCAACAACTAAAACATGAACAACATAGAAACAATAATATACACCCCCCGAGTGCTACGTATCAGAGCGACACACCAACCGGACACGATGAAGCTACAAACTTCCACAACTATACTTGAGTATCTGCCAATTTCCCATGGTAGGAGAAACATCAGCAGAAGGGGTGAGATATCAAACATTATAAAGGAAAATATGATAATACATATAGAAAAGGTAAGATCATACACAATTCACCGCTTCTCAATATAAGTAATTTGCATCACAACAATAATGTTAACTATCAACTATAACAATGTATTCAAGTTTACAAGTATGTCATTCAAGCACATAATAACATACACTTCATAATCACAATGGAAATTAATACAACTATCAACAATGGCAAAACATGGTTCCTATATTCCACATACCTACATATATATTCGCATTCTCATCATATATGTTTCATTCACATATATCACATCTACATTTATCAACTATTCATATCAAATGAATTCAACTCCGCAAACTATGCATTCACACATCATAGCATTCACTTCATAAACACAACAATTCAAAATGCGACTCAAACTATGCATATGCATGTGGTACCATTGGAGTAAACTCTAAACTCTATCAATTTCTAGTAATTCTGAGGCATCAACGCAACAACTCTATCATCTTTGCCATTAAAGGCCAACTCTAACAATGTTATGCTATGCGGCACAATGATGCAATATCCACAAGTACAACAACAACAACTTAAACACACAACAACAACAACTTAAACATGCATCAATTGCATCAACTTAAATATACACTGGTCATTCGACCTACAACTCAAACATGTCCATATATTGGAACGATTCAACTTATTCAACATTGGCCATAGGCCTACAACTTCATCAACGCATTAACAACAAGTTATAATAACAACAGCTCAACAATAACAGCATATTCAACTTCACAATACATCATTATCATATAATCATCCTCGTTATAACAACAAATATTCGTCATAAAGAGCATACATCATGTTATTTCAAACATAATCATTTCCAACTATACAACAATATTCACATCGTTCAACTTTAGCCATAGGCTCACAACACGACTGAACAAGTTCATAGCAACATATATGCAATATTAAAATTTGCTAGGATTCACACCATAAAGCTATCCACATAACAATGCATAATAATAATCATATTAGCAACCACAACATTATCCGCAACAAAGGCATCCAAACCAAAACCATAATTTTGGTTCAATTTGCAAAATAATCACAATATGCCAATATATCAAGTAAACCAATTCAACTTCCAATTAACATTTAACTAATTTAGATATCATGTTAATTATCAAAACGACATCATTGGCATAGCAATATATTATTCTCAACGTAAATATTCAACCAAAACACTATTACGACCAATTTCTCAAAATACCGTAGTTAACCGATAAACTGAATAATTCATCCAAGTCTAAGTATTTTCCAATCAAATAGACTTATTGAAATTAATTCAACTATTAATTAAATCAACCAATTAATAATCATATTATATTAATTCAATTCACTTTGGGAGTCAGTTCGGGAATCAGCTCGGGAATCAGCTTATCATAGAAACTTAAAACCCTCAAAATCAAAATTGCTCCAGTCTGAACTTACCTCTATGGGTCAGGAATGCTGCATCCAAGTACCGCAACGATCCAACGGTTGCATTGAGAGATACGCCCGTTTTGTCAAGGTGACTCTATGCTAAAACTTGTTGCAAAAATTGAGGTTTCCTCCATAATTTTTCTTCTTCTCTCAAGTGCTCCTCCCTTCTTTCTCCCCCAAAATGAGTTATGAGACTCCAACTCTAAACCCTAACTTTCTACTCTTACTATCTCTCTTATGTCAATTGGACTTAACCCACCAATCCATCCATTATGTTTCTATCACTTAGGCTCATTTAGTTATATCTCTTTAATAACTCAATTAAGTCAAACAACACAAACACTCACACAATTAAATACTTAAATAATTATTATATCACATAATAACTAAATAAATAAGTAATTATTAAAAACACCAAATAATATAATTACTAATATAATTAATAAAAATATTAATAAAAATCGGGATGTTACACTAACAACCATGTTTTATCATAACACATATTTTCAAGAGATTCTTATGGAGTACCATAAATGTGAGGGGTATTAATACTTTCCCCTTGCATAACCAACCTCCGTATCCAGATCTCTCTTTTGTTTAATTTTTGCGTTGAGTTTTATCGATATTTTCCTTTTCCTTTGGAAACAATAAAGTTCGGTGGCGACTTTTACTTTTTAGAGTTAAGTTAATCAATAACTTAATCTCAATTTTTCCCGCCGCGACAATGGCAACTGAACAAGAAAATGTTAAATCACAAGTATCATCAATCAAGAAGCAAGCTAAAAGTAAAGTATCAAAGTTCCTTTATGAGGAGATAAAAAGAGTCAAATCACTCAAATGAAATGAGTTAAATTTGTGCAAGGTTGTTCGATCTTACATATAGTGTCTTAATATTGAAGTTTTATGTAATTTAAGCATGAGTAGGTCTTGAAGTACTAAAGAGATACAAACTCTTACTAAAACCGTTTTAAAATCTCCATCTTTATCTCATTTTTTCTTAAAACCAATTTTGGAAAACTAAAATCATTGGCTGATTTATTAGAGCTTTCCTCTAATTGATTAAGGAGTGACTTTGCCTCCTAATAATTTAGGAAGCCCTTTAATTAAATAACATGCGAAGCTTATTAGGGTTTCATTTTGTGGCTTGGTCTAATCGATTAGCTTGTTGTTTCTAAACGATTAGAAAGTCTCCAAATTAATGAATTTTTTTTCCTTTTTTAACTAATTTTTTTTATATAAAAGTGTTTTTTTTTAATTTCCAAAACACAACAATTTTAACCAGCCTACTCTCCTATCTCACTCGTTCTTATTCTATTATTGATTTTATTCACTAGAAATTGCCTTAGTGTTAAAACGTGAAAATTTTAATTTAAAAGTTTTATTTTTTTTGGTTGATATATGATAAGAACATATATATCTTCTCCTTTTATAATAGACTTAAAGGTTGCACATGTTTCCTTAATTTAGAAAATCTCTCATTCCACCCCCTTATCTCTCACGCACCATACACGTTTTCAAAAATACCTCCTTATTTTTGGAGGTGTATCTCCGAAAGCATTTTTTTTTTATTTTACATTGATTTATTCTGTAGATACATTTACGAAATTTTTTTTAACTTTGTTTAAATGGTTCCGTAGATGTATCTGCGGAACCATTCAACGTAAAATAAAAAAATGCTTCCGTAGATACATCTACGGCAATAGGGGACAAAAATGAAATTTCACCGGATATCTAATAGTATTATAGAATGGATTGAGATATCGTCTTATAATTGACTTTTATGTTTATTTATTAAATATTAATATTTTTGCTTGAGATGTTACACATGGTTCCTGAAGGGTTAAAGTACCACCTTAATTGAGATGCTTTCCACTATTGTCACGCCTTTGCACCTCTTAAGCCTTTAATAATACAAAAATAAAAAACAAACCATGTACATCATAAACATTAATAGAATTTCTTAATCATCATGATCTGTTAAAAAGAAGTTGCACATTGTGCATGCTTTGTTCTAGTAAACCTATCAAAGAATATTATATGAAAAGTCATGCCTAGCTAGCTAATGATGAGAAGAATATACTATCAAATTTTCTACATATAACATCATCATATTGAGGCGACTATAGAGTTGAGAAATCCACAATTTAATATAAGTCAAGGCAAAACATACCAATATGCACTTACTATAAACTTTACAAAAGTCCTTTCTTTTTTTTTAGTTTTAACATTTTTTCACTTAGTGTAATTTCATTTTATGTGACAAGTGAACAAAATAGCTTTATAACTAACTATTAGAATCTCTTGAAAATGCTTCCAAAACAAGGTAATGATCATGTCTACTAATGATTGAATTCCATTTTACTAGGATTTAGTTAGGACTCTACTCTAAAATGTTTATTGAAAATGGCTTCTAAAGTCTTAAATCTTAATGATAACCCAATTGACACATAACTTTACTTATAAAAATTCCAACAAAGATTTTGTATTTATCTATCATTTCATTTGTTTTCTTTGCCATGTTGATATCACAATTGGTACTATATGTACTACCATTGTCATTATTATCAAATAAAACTCAAGTTTTTAAGCTTTATAGGCTTCTAGCTATGAATTAAAACAAATGTAGCTCCATGTGGAGACATATATAGCTCAATTATATTGATGTATTTTTTTTACTTGTTTGGTGAATTTCACTAAGTTACCAAATCAAATCTTAGGAATTATTAACTTTTGTCAAAACTCACATGCTAGTTTCAACAGAATATGAGGAAAATTGGATGATCCATAAACTAAATTCCAAAAATGAGATCATGAATATTTTTAGATTCCCAAAGCTTACTTGTGTTTGCATCAATGAAAATCATATTATATATGTGCATGCAGCTGTAAGTTCTGTTCTGTTTACAGTTGTGAATCTCTGGATTAGGTCATAGGGTTAACATAATTTCAACATTCTAATGGACAATAGTGTTTTACTTAATTTCAGAAGCCCAAACAAATATATACAAATAGGTTTGATGTGAACACAAGAAACTATATTCAACTCTTCTAAATAAACAAACAAACTAATGTCTATCTTATTCTTCTTCCCAAGGAATAATTAATGAATGTGTATGATGTGAAGTTGCAAATAAAAATATATGTAAGACTACTCTCAATAAATATAGGTTTTTTCTTTACCCACCGCCCTATGGGGTCACCCCCAGCGAAAACTCCACTTTACTCCTGCTTTGGAAATACATTTTCGAAATATTTTTTTTTCTAAATTTTTCCAGACTTCGGAAGTGCATTTTCGAAAAAATCTCAAAAATTGGAATT
Organism: Vicia villosa; assembly: GCF_029867415.1. Taxonomy (NCBI): domain Eukaryota; kingdom Viridiplantae; phylum Streptophyta; class Magnoliopsida; order Fabales; family Fabaceae; genus Vicia; species Vicia villosa. Next base: position 108,144,098 of record NC_081181.1, on the reverse strand, counting down.
TTGATTAATTAGGAGATACATCTCCGAAAAAACAAAAAAAAATTTAAAAATTCCAAAAATTAATTTTAGGATATTAATTAATTCACATATCATAAATTTGATATAATTTATGAGTAATGAATAATAATTATTATATATTTATATTTTGATCCATATTTTAAAATTTAAAATAATTTTAATTAAAGAAATTAAAATAATTTCAATTGCAAAATGAGTTATAATTTTTAATTTATATATTTATAATAATTATTATATATTTACAAAAAAAAATTAAAAAATGAGTGTTTTAATTTATATATTTATATAATAATTATAATAATTATTATATATTTATAAAAATTATTATACATTTATATATTTATATATTTATATAATAATTATTATATATTAATTATAAATATATTTATATAATAATTATAAAAATTAAAAAAATGAGTGTTTTAATTTATAATAATTATTATATATTTATATATTTCACTTACAAAATTAATAATTATTATTATATATTTATATATTTCTATTGTGATTCATAATAAAAAATGAGTTATCATTTTTTATTTAGTTTAAAAAAATTAAAAAAAGATTTTGTCTTAATTTTATTTAATGAATAAATTTTATATTTAACTCTATATAATTCAAAATTTACTTATGAAATTAAAATGTTTTTGATTTATATAAGTTAGTAAAATAATTTTTAACTTTAAAATTGTTTAGGAAATTTTGATTCACCTTCATTTTATTGATTCACCTTAATTTTATACCTATTAATTGTATTGATTCATCTTGATTTTAATTTTTTAATAATTATTGAATTCTTTCGGAAGTGTATATCTGAAATATTCCAAGACCAATTTGGTCTTGGAATATTTCGGATATGAATCTCCGAAGACACCCCCTCTCCCAAAAGGGGTGTTTTCGGAAATGCATCTCCGAAAACTCAAAAAATGGGGTGTTTTCGGAAATACATCTCCGAAAATACCTTTTTTTCGTGTTTTCGGAAGTGCATTTCCGAAAACACATTTTTTCCAATAAAAGTACGTTTTCGGAAATGTATTTCCGAAATAAGGAGTATTTTGGTAAATTCGCCAGAGGTGACTAAGAAAGTTAGGAGGTGGGTAAAGACATTCTCTAAATATATCTCTTTTAAGGACACTTTTCAATAATACATCTAATAAATTACTTCTAATTTATTCCAAGTTCCATAAACATAATTATTTTTATTAAAAATAGAGTTTTAATTCGTAAAATATTGTGATTTTATGTTTTAGTAAGTGATTTTGCTCAATTATTTGTAAAATTGAATTTTGATTAAATCAGATGAATCCGATTTTATTCAAGTTAAGACATAATAAAAATTTTAAATCAAATAAACATAATATGTTTTTATTCAATTTTTTTTTATGATTTTGTAGAAATTAAGTTTTGATTTTAAATTGTTTTAAGTACTAATTTAAAATGAAACTCTTATTTTTCAATTGTTTTTTTTTAGATGTTTGCCAGATTTGGTAGAGTAATTTATCTAATTTGATACAACTTTATTATGATGATTTCATATATTTTAATTTATATTTAAATGGAATTTTAAATTGACATAAAAACTCAAAATTTGATAACCTTGTTTTATAGAAATTCAAGTGATAGTTGAAAGGATGTTAATATGTAGAAGTTATATTTCTAATTTGAGATTTTCAATTTATTCATACTTAAACTCTGTATAACCCTAGACAATTTGATGAAAAAAGTATATTAAAATGTATTTGGAATGTAGTTTTTTTTTTCATTAAAAAAATTTGAATTAGGCTTCGATATTCATTTGAGTTAGAGAAGACTCCGATCAACTTAAAAAATATTTTCAAAAATACCTACAAATTAATTGCTAAGGAGATTTTCATATTTACAACGAAAGTTAAAATTACGACCTTTTAAATAAAATATAAATTAATTTCTTATTAACTGAATCAATGATTTAGTTAATAAATCGAGCATCTATAAAACTGAGTCAAGTTTGAATTTTTTTTTTATTCTATAAAGTAAATGGGACCTTAGACTATAACACATTTCAACCATGCACACCTATCCACAATAATGCAATATGAAATCATCTTAGAATATGACTTCTCAACATATCACAAGCTACATCACTATCACTCACTTGCATCCAACGTACACACGTGCAATTCACATCTATATAAGGACTACACATTGCTTCTTCAGTATTTCATTTCAACATTGCTTTTATTAAAAATGGCTATAGTTTGAAAAGAATATAGTCTTTCTCGACAATGTTTTATTTTGAATGATTATTGAAAGGTTTATCCAAACAAAACTTTGCATTATTTAGTGCATGGTGTGGTGTTATTATTGGTCTCATGAAGAATCTATTACGTGATTATCCATGAAATAATTAAAAGACGTATAATTTATTTGTTCGTACTATTGGTCAGATTGAGTCAAGATTCTCCTTATTATAGCATGAAACGACATACTAAGAAATATTCCAAGACAAAAATACCAAATAGAGCCTTGCTGGAAGCACCCTAAAAGAGACATGGGCCACGTAAACTAAACCAAACTTTGGAATGGATTGGAATTAATTTGGATTAATAACAAGATATTGAGGATTAAAGTAATGGAGAATATGGTTTCGGTTTGTTGAGATTAGGGAATCTAAGCTCTTCTTGTCCATGTCCATGACAGAATTTTGTTTGTTCTTTTCGAATAATGTGAGGGGAATATATTCTCTAGTTTATGAGAATATATTATTCATGGATGTACTATGTTAATATACGTTTTATTAAGAGAAAAATATTTGGACATGGTTTTGGTTTTGGGTGGTGCATATGGTGGAGGTGTGAAAATAAAAAAGAATTAAGTGGGCAAATACTGCTCGGTCATGTAGTTGGGCTGCAAACTTACTCGTGCTTAGTATTTACTTGGGCTGAAAATTATTTACTCAATAAGGAACGAATCATGCATGCTAACTACAGGCATTTTAGGGAAATTATTTGCACACCCCTTAACCTGTTTAGGCGCTTCTGGAGAAATTTCAGTTTGTTCTCTGAATTTGAAGATGTATCTCCGAACGCACCACATTTTATTTTTTTAAGGGTGCTTTCGGAGTTATATTTCCGAATTTATCCATTGGTGGGTTTCGGAAGTACATATCCGAAATAATGATTTCCAAAAAAAAAAAACCTAATAATCAGAGAAGCTTAACATAATTTAACATAGATAGTCGAAATTACATAGATATTGAAACGAAAAATTTAACATTACAAGTTGTTATAAAAGGGTAACTAAGGACGTTGCAACATTTTGATAACATCTTCTTTTGATCTCTAAATCTTCGCATCCACTTCAATCAGACCCTTAGTATAATATCGGTGAAAAGTACTTCACATAACCTTTAAATCGTCATTCGTCTTTAGTGCAAACTGGGTGAACTGTACATTTCCTTCAGCATCAAGTGATGGTGAATGATACTCGAGCTTGACTACCTTTCGATTTTCTGGATATTGCAGAAGATAAGTGAGTATGGTAATCAACTCGGTGAGAGGCATGTCCTAGGAAAACCTAAATTGAAGTGGCGACTTCGCACCATTGAAGTAAACAAAAGCAAGGAGGATATGTTTGGGTCATCTTTGATTTTTGGTGTGTGATGTTGAAGAAATGGTTTGGAGACCCTATTTATAAAATATTTGGAGCAATTTGGTCCCAAAAATTCTTATCTTGTGTCACGACATGTTTCAGAAATATACTTCGGAATTCACCCCTTATTTTTTAACGAAAATATGGTGTTTTAGGATATGCACATCTGAAACATTCTATGATGATTTTTTTAAAAATATTTTGGATATGCATTTTTGAATCATGTAGAACCACCAACATAATTTATTTAGGCAGAATCAGTACCATGGAAACATAAAAATAATTTAATCGATAAAACTAAATAACGATAAAATGTTGAATAGATATATTATATATGTATTGAATCCTATAGAATTTACATTGCGCACCACGATACATACAAAAAATGGTTTAATTACATTCTAAAATGTACCAAACAAATTGTCACCGCTTAAATCTAAAACCGGTTTCTTTTTCGACTTCACCCTATTTGATTCTCTCTCAAGCTCCGTCAACTTTATGAATTCTGCAATCCTTACCAAAAAATGATCAGACCAAGTTTCCGCATCTTTTCCACAATATGTTGTCCACTCCATTGATGTATCAGGAATAGGACACCCCGATTTCAAATAAACCTGAACAAAATAGAGCGATCTAAGATACCCAATACAAATTATAAGGCCGAATAGGTATTGAGGTGGGCGACTCTGAAGTGGGAAAAATGTCTCTGAAAAACCATTTCTTGTCAAATCGATACACACCCCATCATATGCACTTTCTATAAGATAACCCATTTTAGGGAAGCACATCCATTTTCCAGGTGGTGCGCAACCGATAACACATGGAACAAGAGCATTGTGAATTTCATCGAGTCCTTCCTTATGTCAATATAGTCGTGTGTAAGCTTCTCTATGCACCGTCAAATCCGAAATAAGTGTTTGTCGCACAATACTGGGGTTCTTCTCTCCTTTACTAAGTAAGCTGGACACAACTCGAAAACTGCAATTACCACCACCCCTACATCTACGATCCTTTCAATGTGATGTAGGAGGATTGTGCGTATCAAAGAAGAAATCGCGCGTCGGAAAGCATTTTAATATTTAAGCAATATTTAAGCAATTTTAGTTTTAATATTTAAGTAATTTCTATTTTATTTGTTTTATTTAATTTTGTTTTGGATTAAAGGCCCATAAGGTCCAATAGGGTTTATTTGTTTCTGTATTTAAAGAACTTTGGCATGGCCATAAGGATTATCTCTTTTATTATATAGAATCCAAAGTTTTCTTTATTCCTGGTGGACTCCAGAGCTTATCTATAGGGTTTGCGCTTGCAACCCTGTTTTCATTCAAGGTTTAGCGCTTGCTATTCCTTTGGGCGGCTTCCGACTGCGTCAGTTGGCATCAGAGCAGGTTTTCTCCTGTTCTTTTCGTAGCTTGACAACTATGGCGGACCAACCGGTGACCAAAGCAGATCTTGAGGGAATTACCACGGCTTTTACCGCGGCTCTAACTGCTTTGACTGAACAGATGGCGAATTTAGCAAATCAGGCGAAGAACGCCAACAATGGGAATCGGCGAAGAGACAGGAGAGGGGGTGGAAACTGTGTCGAAAATTCGAGTTCTGATGAAGAAGAACTTTACAATGAAGATAATCGTGGGAATCTACAGAACAACCATGACTATCGAGTGAAGGCTGATATTCCATTGTTCTACGGAACTATGGGAGTGGAGGAGTTTCTTGATTGGCAGATCGACGTCGATAGGTTCTTCGACGTTATGGGTGTCCCTGAGAACAAGCTAGTCAAGATGGTTACGATCAGGCTTAAAAGTACTGCAGCTGTCTGGTGGGATAAACTTGTTGTTCAAAGGCAGAGACAAAGAAAGGGGCCAGTCAGAACTTGGAGAAGAATGAAACAATTGATGCTAGAGCGGTTTTTACCGGAGGATATGAGCAGATTCTTTATAAGATGTACATCGAGTGTGTTCAGGGCAAGAGAACCGTGACTGAATACACAGCTGAGTTCTTGCGGTTTTCTGAGCGCAATGAATTGGGAGAATCAGAGAGTCAGAAAGTGGCTCGATACATCAGTGGCCTAAAGGGATCCTTGCAGGAGAAGATGGGTTTACAGACTGTATGGACCGTAGCTGAAGCATCCAGTTTGGCTTTGAAGGCAGAATTGATGGAGAAATCCCCTCGAAATTTCTCGTCTATTGAAAGGTACTCACCCCAAAGTAACTGTGAATCAGCAGGTGACAAGGAAAAGAATCCAACATCCCGAGATTCCAACCTTGGGAATAAGGGGGCTAGCAGCTCTAGCAGTGTGCACCAGGGTAAAGCACCAATTCAGAGGCCGAATAATCCATATGCTAGACCCGCTATAGACACATGTTATCGTTGTAACGGAAGAGGCCACAAATCGAATGTTTGTCCAACAAGGAGAGTCGCTGTTGTTGTGGAAGAAAGGGAGGAAGATGAAGAAAGAGAAGATTCTATCGTTAAGAACGATGAGTATGCCGATGTTGAGTTTGCGGTGGAAGAATCTGATGAGAGGGTAAATTTTGTGTTGCAGCGAATGTTACTAGCATCCAAAGACGAAGGGCAGCGCAAGAATTTGTTCAAGACACATTGTTCTATCAAGAACAAAGTGTGTAATCTAATTGTGGATAGTGGCAGCATGGAGAATCTGGTGTCGAAAAAATTGGTAGATTATTTGAAGTTGTCCACAAAACCACATGAGAAGCCGTGCAACCTCGGTTGGGTAAGTAAGGGTTCCCAAGTTCGAGTAACACTAACCTGCAGAGTTCCTATCTCTATCGGAAAACATTATAGAGAAGAGGTACTTTGTGATGTTCTTGATATGGATGTTTGTCATATTTTACTTGGTAGGCCTTGGCAGTTTGATAATGATATCACTTATCGAGGACGGGATAACGTGATGATGTTTACATGGGGCACAAATAAAATTGCTATGGCTCCTGTTTTGCACTTTGATAAGAATCTAGGAGGAAAGAATCCTAGATTCTTGATGATGACGCAGAGTGAAAAGGAGCTTAATGAGGCTGTAAAAGAAATTGAATGTTTCTGTCCAGTGGTGATCAAAGGGTTGATGAATGCTGTAAAGGAGGAAACAATTCCAGAAGAACTGCTAGGGATCCTAAAGGATTTCAAGGAGTTGACCGCAGATGAGCTGGCAAACGATTTGCCTCCTATGCGAGATAAACACATGGAAGTTAAAGTTTTCAATGTGGGAGAAGATGTGATGGCATTTAGGCGTAAGGAGAGGTTTTCAGTTGGTACTTACAATTATAGCAAGCTGCCAGATGAAGTTCTTTATCAAGAAGAGAACTCGGGGTCGAGTTCTTCAGAAGTGAAGGAGACTGATGTAGGAGGATTGTGCGTATCAAAGAAGAAATCGCGCGTCGGAAAGCATTTTAATATGTAAGCAATATTTAAGCAATTTTAGTTTTAATATTTAAGTAATTTCTATTTTATTTGTTTTATTTAATTTTGTTTTGGATTAAAGGCCCATAAGGTCCAATAGGGTTTATTTGTTTCTGTATTTAAAGACCTTTGGCATGACCATAAGGATTATCTCTTTTATTATATAGAATCCAAAGTTTTCTTTATTCCTGGTGGACTCTAGAGCTTATCTATAGGGTTTGCGCTTGCAACCCTGTTTTCATTCAAGGTTTAGCGCTTGCTATTCCTTTGGGCGGCTTCCGACTGCGTCACAATGTGTTTGTGCATAAAAAGCGGCATCTCATCAATGTGAATAATTGATGGTGGAATTGGTGGTTTCTTAATTGAAGTTGTATGAGGTGGTTTGAAAATGCGAGCTCCCTTGAAAACATTTTTTTGTGAGTTAGGGGTTGGAGAATCCAAGAAATGTGAATCAACAAATTCATTGTAAGATGGAGTCCTCTTTGTTGAATCGTCATTTTGTGTACTTTTACACTTTTTAGGGGAACCTTTGATTTTTACCAATTTTGAAGGAGGTTTCATATCAGTGGTTTCTAGATTGGCGATTTTTCGTAGCTGTTCTTTAATGTGCAATTTCATAGTGTCATCTATTTTAGAAAATTTATCCATGATCACTTCCAACTCGGTTGCGATGGTTATACTCGATGCACCGTCCTTCCTCGAACTGTGCTCATCAAATCGGAGTCTTTTCAAATGAATGTAGACCTCGTCCATGCGTATGGGGGGTATTTAGCTTCATTTTTTAGAAATGAGACAAGCGCATGAAAGCTCGTAAATTTTTCTAATTGTACATCCACACTTTAAACTATTCGGCCCCGTTGTGTTCGCACACTTCATTTCATGAAAAATAAAATTCAATCCCGCTCAGGATATGTTAAGAACCAACTTTGAGTATAGAGTGTTATCTTTGAATCAATTTTCTACCACAGTTATGCTCCGACCAAAAGTTGTTTGAATTTCTTTATGTTGGTTTTGAAGCATTTGGTTCATAGTTATCACCCAACTATGTTTTCAACGCTGCATATGTATATTTGACTCTATTAGTTGTTGTGTTTCCCGAATGTCTAACCTGGTCCGTCCAAGAACACACAAGTTTCTCTTTCACCTGATCAAGAATAATAGATCCTACACATTTTAGAAAATTTGGATACTTGACACATAGGCTCCTGAAATGTACCATATTCTGAACATACATCTCTTATGTAGAATAATTTAAAATATTTTCCCATGCATCCATTATATTCTCCACCGCATCACTATATTTGGCCATGTTTTCGTCTTCACCCTTGAAATCTTGGGTGCCAACCACAAGTTTAATCTTAGTTACATTTTTTTGTTATATGATACTGACAAAGTAATGCATATGATGTAGGAAACACACTACCAACACCATTCATAAGAGTGTTATCTTGGTCGGTTACAATGACACTAGGCATATTCTAAAGTTCCTTCAACAAACTCTTGCATATATACAACGCCAATGTAACATTGTCTTCTTTCTCACATCTGAGAAATGTAAATCCAACCAAAAATCCAACCAAAAATATTTTGTAGTTCCTTCAGCAAAATCTTGCATATATATAACGTCCATGTAACGTTGTACGTTGAATCAATTACATAGACAGCTGAAAATCTGTTGAACAACTTGATACTTTCTGTATGAGTCCAAAAAATGTCACGGACACTGACTTTATCATCACACACTTTGTACCTTGAAATATAATGGTTATCGTCCAAAAGTTTCAAAATTTGTTGCATTTCGGATCTCAGACCTCTGCTCACAATGTTCTGTTTATAACGTTCACTGTATACCTGCTTGATATTTGAAACATTTTGTGGTCTTTTCAGTTTCAAATCTTCAAGTATGTTTCTCGGTGCAACTTTGATTATCGACATTTCCGAAATAATTTCTTTCTCCTCCAACTTAAGTCGACCTACAATTGGATGACATTGTAACTTGGTGTCCAACGCATGATATGTTTACCACAAATTACACTACACCGCCGCGTATCACCCACCCTACATGATCTGCACAATTTAAATGGACAATCACATTTTCTCGATCTGGTGTCAACATGTTTTAATTTCTGAATTTTTTAAACATATTTTCCAACTCTCTCACATCTCATCGTTTCAAATGTTTTCCTTCTACAAGTGTCATTGTCGGACCTTTCAATCACAACTCCAAACATGAGTTTGCTAGCTTCCATTCGAACTCATTCAAGCATATGTTCACGAGCATTGAAAACTTGATCATTTGTAAATTATCGCCTAACATATATCTCAAAAACAATCGTTTTGGCATCCTCATTCTCCTCATCCGCCTTAACATCATCATTCACCTTGGCCGGGACAGCTTTGGGAAACATGTCGGGGTGAACCATATCTAAAATGGGAAAAAATACAAAATCTTTTAAGAATTGTAACCGACAGTTTTAGAAATACATTTCTGAAATAATTAAGGTGAGTTTCGGAAATGCATTTCTGAAGAGACACAATATTTTGATCCAAAAATCAACTTCAATGCAAGGAAATGAGAGATAAAATGAGGAATGTTTACCTGAAATTGAAGCTTTTTATGCTCTCTTTGACATGATAAAACAGTTGCAACTTGGTTTGAAGATGAAAAATCGATTGAGAATAGATGAAGTTTTTTAGAGGGTTTTGGTTATGGGGTGAAATAAGGAGAATGAAATAGTTCATGTCGGAAGGTGGTATAAGTTGTATATTTTCGGAAATGTATCTTTGAAAATACCACTGAATATTTAAATTTAACGTTCAACGATAAACAGGGTATTTTTGGATATGCATTTTTGAAACACCTTAAAATTTAATTTGGGGTGCGTTCGGAGATGCATCTTCGAAGAATGTTTTGAGATTTTCATATTTTTTCACCCCTACAAGGTGTATAATGAAATTCCCTACATTTTATGTTAGACATAATAAATATGGATTATTATCATTTGAAAAAAAAAGTGATAAAAATAACAAAAATTGTATAGTTCAAAAATGGTCCAAGCATTCAAGACTATAAAAAATACAATTACAAATTTGACTTCATCTAATACATATCTCATGAGAATGATAATAATAAAAATAATAAAACATTTAGATATAATAATTCAAATTCTCACTAATTCAGAATATCAAACGACTTAACCAAAATTATATTGGTTACATGCTTATGAAAAGCTATAACAATTAAGTTGTAAACCCATATATAATTACATGCATCAAATCATATAAATATACATGAATCCAAGTATTTGGTACTGAAATACCAATAAGTTCCTAGTCAACACATTATACATATTAATGCCCTAATACAAAAGTTCTACACAATGGCATAATACATACAAGATGTTCAAAATAAAATACTAAGAACTAGATCAAACAATGATCTCAAAAGAACTCCACAACGGAAGCTTCGCCATACCAAAAGAACATAAGGAATAAGGAATCAAATTGCTTTCTCCTTACCCTTCGCGGAACCTGTAGCACCTGAAATCAATATATAATGGGGTGAGATACAAAATCTCAGTGAGTTCCCTATCCTATGGATCCTCTAGGCTTTACAAGGTTCTAACCTATAAGTCTCAAGTCATAAAGGGAACTAGACCTTGAGTTCTCATACTAACATTATATGGAATCATACTTAGAGTTCAACAACTCAACACAAGATTATTAATCGGAAACCAATACCAAGGCATCCCCATATTCCCGTCCCCTTCTACGTCTAGGAGGTGGCACGAGTCATGGATCCTTTGGAAAATCTTGACATACGAAATGGATTCGGACTCATGAGCCTTTCCCCATGAATCGTCACTTCACATGGCCCGTACACCATCACAAGTCTCTACCCGTAGGTTCCATTCGTACACAAAAGCGGGAATCAAACCTGTCAAGATTATTTGTGCCTCTCTGCACGAAGAATGCCTGTTAGCATTCAAAAGAAAAATAAAGAAATAAAGAAATACAACGGTTCCGATTAATACATCATACAATGGTGATCGCTTCCGCAAACCACTAGGCCTGTTAGCCCTTCATACATTGGTGATCGCTCATGCAAATCACTAGGCCTATTAGCCTTTCCTCATAAGATTCTAAACACGTATGTTCCATATAATGTCTCATCCTAGGTTTTCCTTGTTAAGATACACATACCTAACAAACCCTAGTTTCCTCACTTATCCTTTATTCACATAACAATGAAGTTATTCAACCCTCTTGATATAAACATATATAACAAGGTATACTAATCCACCTGCAATAGAACTCAATAACAATTATAGAGTACACAAGCATCATACCAAAAGCATAACATTCTCATGATTCCGAACGAAAACCAACCCAAGTAATCAAGCAATTCCCGACTCTCGATTAAATAAATTCTCCTTTTGTTCCCAAAACCTACACTACTAGAAAGTACACGCTTCTAGTCTACTACTGCTTCGAACGGCGATTAAAACAGAGTTACGGTTCAAAAGGTACGATCGGAACAATTTACCTCAATAAACTAAAATTTGTTAAGAAGGCTTCAGTTCGCGCCGCGCAACAGCTAGGTCGCGCCGCGAACCCTCTGGCAGTAGCAAACCTCACCAAAATCTCATGGTGTTCGCGCCGCGAACCCTTGTACGCGCCGCGTACTGATGGCAGAAACAAAACCTCTAAAAACCTGCATGGTTCGCGCCGCGCAGCCTCGTTCGCGCCGCGAAGCGCGCGAGAACTGAGTTCTCAGCTCTGCTTCACACACAAAACCCATGGTTCAAAACCATCCAAAACTATCCTAACCTGTTCCAGATCATATTAAAGCATAGATACAACCTATAGATGATATATTTATGGATTATAAGCACTTATTCATGAACATTGATGAATTTGGTCCAAAACCTAGATTTCCATAAAAACCCCAATCCAAACTAAGATTCTCATCCATAAACAACTATAAGTTTCTAACTAGAACCCACCTCGATTATGAGTCGTTGATGTCGAAGATGAGTTGAATCGGCGGAGAAATGATCGAAATCCAAGCTTTCCTCTTTCTCTTCTTGCTCCTCCTTCTCTCTATTCCTTCTCTCTAGAATCTTGTGTTGTTTGCAAAAATGAGAAAGAAATAGAAAGGAAAGAATATAAGCAACAAAACCTTAAGTTAGTACTTATAACTTAAGTGTCCAAAAGTATCTCTAATGTACCAATTAATGAAACCTCAGTGTCAGTTAATAACATTAGAGCATTTAATTTAATACGGGGTATTACATCCTCCCCCCCTTAAAAAGAAATTCGTCCTCGAATTTAAGAGTTACCTGAAATGGCGAGGGTAAGCATCCCGTATTTCCGATTCAAGTTCCCATGGAGCATCACCCGGATGTGTCGCATCCCACTGAACCTTAACAAGAGGAATCTCCTTGTTTCGCAACACTTTAGTCTCTCTTCCCATTATGCGGCTCGGTAAGGGTTCAAAAGTCAAATCTGATTCTATCTCAATTGCATCTGGTAACACCGGCTGAAGAGGATCGGGAATAAACTTTCGTAGTTGAGACACGTGAAAAACATCATGCATTTCTGATAGAGAAGGTGGTAAGGCTAAACGGTAAGCTACTTCACCAATCCTTTCTAAAATCTCATACGGTCGCACGTATCCCGGACTTAATTTCCTCGACTTAAACGGTCCTTTCAACCTCAATCTCGGAGTAACCTTCAAGAATACATGGTCACCCTCCATAAACTCCAAAGGCCTCCTACGGTTATCCGCATAGCTCTTCTGACGATCTTGTGCTTGCTTAACCTTCTCACGAATCATTCTAATCTTGTCCGTGGTCTCTTGAATAATTTCGGGTCCCAAAATTCTATCCTCACCAACTTCTGACCAACACAATGGTGTTCTACATTTCCTCCCATACAATGCCTCATAAGGTGCCATACCGATACTCGCGTGATAACTGTTATTGTATGCAAATTCAATCAATGGTAAAAGCTCCTTCCAATTTCCCCCTACTTTCAAGCACACAAGCTCTTAACATATCTTCCAAGGTTTGTATCGTTCGCTCCGTTTGACCATCCGTTTGAGGGTGGTTCGACGTGCTCAAACATAATTTAGATCCCATCGCTTGTTGAAAAGCTCTCCAAAGCCTCGAAGTGAACTTTGGATCTCTATCCGACACAATACTAGAGGGTACACCGTGCAACTTCACAATTTCTGCGACAAATAACCGTGCAAGATGACTTGCCTTGTAAGTAGTCTTCACGGCTAAGAAATGTGCAGATTTCGTCAACCGATCTACAATCACCCAAATAGAATCATATCCACCTTGAGTACGAGGTAAACTAACCGCAAAATCCATTGAAATACTATCCCACTTCCATATTGGAATCTCTAGTGGTTGTAACAATCCACCTGGCCTTTGATGTTCAATCTTTACTTGTTGGCATACAGCACACTCCGATACGTACACCGCGACATCTCTTTTCATTCCGGACCACCAATAATCTCCTTTCAAATCTTGATACATTTTTGAAGAACCCGGATGTATAGTGAAAGCACCCTTGTGAGCTTCATCCAAAATCCTTCTTTTCAATAACGCATCGTCCGGAACACAAATCCTCTGATTAATCATAATCACTCCATCCGTAGCTCGAGTAAACCCTGGTTGAACCAACACCTCTTGTAACTTAGCATCAGACACTTGTGCTTGTTGAATGTCATTTCTCAAAATAGAATTAACATTCAAGTTTCCCATCAATACTCCATTTTGGGTCCAAACAAATTGAAGGTTGAGATCTCGAAATTTTTCCAACAATGCATACTCTAACATCATCAATTCGGCCCTCTTTAACACCCTCCGACTCAAAGCATCCGCCACTTTATTTGCCTTGCCTGGATGATACTTCAAGTCAAAATCATAATCCTTCAAGTATTCCATCCACCGCCTCTGACGCATATTCAACTCCTTCTGATCGAAAAGGTACTTTAAACTCTTGTGGTCACTGAACATTTCAAAATGAACTCCATACAAGTAATGACTCCACACCTTCCTGAGATATAACGTGACCAAGAAATTTACCTCCGTCATCCAAAACTCACACTTACTTAACTTAGCAAACAATTGATTTTCTAGCAATACCGACAGAACAATCCTCAGGTGTTCTTCGTGCTCTTGTGGAGTACGAGAATAAATAAGAATGTCATCAATAAAGACTACAACAAATTGATCTAAGTAAGGCTGGAATATCCGATTCATATAATCCATGAAAACAGCTGGGGCATTCGTAACACCGAAAGGCACTACCAAGAATTCATAATGACCATAACGGGTTCTAAATGCAGTCTTTGGCACATCTGAGCTCTTCACACGGATTTGGTGATAACCTGACCGCAATCAATCTTCGAGAACACACAGGCTCCTTTCAATTGATCTAACAAGTCGTTTATCCTTGGCAAAGGGTATTTGTTCTTGATGGTGGCCTTATTCAACCGACGATAATCAATACATAGCCTCATCCCACCATCCTTCTTCTTTACTAACAACACTGGAGCTCCCCACGGTGAGACACTAGGTCGCACAAAGTGTTTATCCATCAGCTCCTCCAATTGCCCTTTCAATTCTCTCAATTCAAGTGGTGCCATCCGATACGGAGAAACGGATATCGGAGCCGTTCCCGGTATCAGGTCAATAGAGAATTCCAATTCCCTTCCGGAGGAAGAGAAGTGACATCCTCGGGAAAAACATCAGGAAAACTCTAACAACAGCAATTTGCGAAACCTCTAACTTGTCACCCGCGTCTTCAGTGAGGACCAACAGAACAGACTTCTCTTTCTCAAACAAGAAATTAATCATACCTACCGTACCTTCTAGTATAGTAGTCAATACATCCTTTGGAGTAGCTTCTTCAGATGGAATAATGATTAACTTCTCTTCACACCCAATGAACACCGAATTAGCAGAAAGCCAATCCATTCCCAATACAACATCTACCTTCTTAAGTGGTAAGCAAACAAGATCAATCTAGAAATTCCTACCACCCACAGATAACACACAATTTTCACACACCAACGGTGTCTCTACCATCTCATCCATAGCAGTAGTAACCGCCATAGGAGGAAATAAAGGAGTATCTTGCAACCCAAGTCGCTTCATACATTGCAATGACACAAAAGAGTGTGTTGCACCACAATCAAATAGAACAAAACAAGAATGCCCATTAATGAAACACGTACCCGCAATCAAAGAGTTATCACTCTTGGTCTTCTTAGCATCCAAGGTATAAACTCTACCAGTACCCCTTCCTTGCACTTGATTCCTATTTTGAGGACAATTCCTAGCCATATGCCCTTCTTGATGACAATGAAAACATTTCACCCCTTCAAAGGTACACCTTCCAAGGTGATTCTTACCACAACTACGACACACCGGAGGTGCACTAGACCGAGAACCTTGCACTTGCTTCCCTTTGAAAGCTTGTGGCCTAGGCCGAAACTGTTGGCTTGGCCTTCCTCTCTCATTCTGATTCTTCTTCAAATCTTCCTCAGCTTGAACTTTCTTCAAACTGGTCTCAGCCACATAACATTGTCACAACAACTCCGTATAGGTAGTGAACTCCCTCTAGGACACACTATGCGAAATCTCAGCCCTTAAACCAAACAGAAACTGGTCCACCTTCCAACTCTCATCAGGAGCATACCCGGCCTGCCTAGAATAAGCAACCAGAATTCCAAACTTCTCTGTATAAGTAGCCAGCGACATATTCTCCTGCCTTAACTGTTGGAATTTCCAATTCCTCTTTAGTCCTCTGGGAACTAGGAAAATATTTCTCCATAAAAGGGGTCTTGAAATTAACCCACTCCTTATGTACTTCTTGAATAGTAATCAACGCAGAAGCACTCTTCCATCATCTCATAGCTGGACCTTTTAGCGAATGAGAAGCAACACCACCTTGTCCTCTTCACTACAATGCACGATCTCAAAGATCCCTTCCACATCGGCCACCCACTCGTGTTCCTTAATAGGATCTAATCCGCCATGAAATTCCGGATGATTCATGCGAATGAAATTCTTATAACTCGCACCTGCAGTTTCGGGTACAACCACTGGAACATTATGACCGCCATTCATCTGTTGCGTCATCTGCAGCATGAACTGATTCTGCTGCTGTTGCATCTGTTGCATGAACTGGGGCCACGGAATTTCTCACCGCCATTCGGTTGATTCACTTGCGGGGGTTGAGTGTGGGGGTCAACCACGAGTCCTGCGTCCGTCCACCATGTTCCTGGAGGTCATGAAAATGGGATTAAGTTGATCAGGCTTAATACCATAGTCATAACACAACAAAAATCATGGGAACACAACACATCTTGGACAGAAAGAAACACTTATAATATCTCATGGCTAGGTCGAGGATACGACCTGCTCTGATACCAACTGTAACACCCATATATAATTACATGCATCAAATCATATAAATATACATGAATCCAAGTATTTGGTACTGAAATACCAATAAGTTCCTAGTCAACACATTATACATATTAATGCCCTAATACAAAAGTTCTACACAATGGCATAATACATACAAGATGTTCAAAATAAAATACTAAGAACTAGATCAAACAATGATCTCAAAAGAACTCCACAACGGAAGCTTCGCCATACCAAAAGAACATAAGGAATAAGGAATCAAATTGCTTTCTCCTTACCCTTCGCGGAACCGGTAGCACCTGAAATCAATATATAATGGGGTGAGATACAAAATCTCAGTGAGTTCCCTATCCTATGGATCCTCTCGGCTTTACAAGGTTCTAACCTATAAGTCTCAAGTCATAAAGGGAACTAGACCTTGAGTTCTCATACTAACATTATATGGAATCATACTTAGAGTTCAACAACTCAACACAAGATTATTAATCGGAAACCAATACCAAGGCATCCCCATATTCTCGTCCCCTTCTACGTCTAGGAGGTGGCACGAGTCATGGATCCTTTAGAAAATCTTGACATACGAAATGGATTCGGACTCATGAGCCTTTCCCCATGAATCGTCACTTCACATGGCCCGTACACCATCACAAGTCTCTACCCGTAGGTTCCATTCGTACACAAAAGCGGGAATCAAACCTGCCAAGATTATTTGTGCCTCTCTTCACAGTGCCTCTCTGCACGAAGAATGCCTGTTAGCATTCAAAAGAAAAATAAAGAAACAAAGAAATACAACGGTTCCGATTAATACATCATACAATGGTGATCGCTTCCGCAAACCACTAGGCCTGTTAGCCCTTCATACATTGGTGATCGCTCACGCAAATCACTAGGCCTGTTAGCCTTTCCTCATAAGATTCTAAACACGTATGTTCCATATAATGTCTCATCCTAGGTTTTCCTTGTTAAGATACACATACCTAACAAACCCTAGTTTCCTCACTTATCCTTTATTCACATAACAATGAAGTTATTCAACTCTCTTGATATAAACATATATAACAAGGTATACTAATCCACCTGCAATAGAACTCAATAACAATTATAGAGTACACAAGCATCATACCAAAAGCATAACGTTCTCATGATTCCGAACGAAAACCAACCCAAGTAATCAAGCAATTCCCGACTCTCGATTAAATAAATTCTCCTTTTGTTCCCAAAACCAACACTACTAGAAAGTACACGCTTCTAGTCTATTACTGCTTCGAACGGTGATTAAAACAGAGTTACGGTTCAAAAGTTACGATCGGAACAATTTACCTCAATAAACTAAAATTTGTTAAGAAGGCTTCAGTTCGCGCCGCGCAACAGCTAGGTCGCGCCGTGAACCCTCTGGCAGTAGCAAACCTCACCAAAATCTCATGGTGTTCGCGCCGCGAACCCTTGTACACGCCGCGTACTGATGGCAGAAACAAAACCTCTAAAAACCTGCATGGTTCGCGCCGCGCAGCCTCGTTCGCGCCGCGAAGCGCGCGAGAACTGAGTTCTCAGCTCTGCTTCACACACAAAACCCATGGTTCAAAACCATCCAAAACTATCCTAACCTGTTCCAGATCATATTAAAGCATAGATACAACCTATAGATGATATATTTATGGATTATAAGCACTTATTCATGAACATTGATGAATTTGGTCCAAAACCTAGATTTCCATAAAAACCCCAATCCAAACTAAGATTCTCATCCATAAACAACTATAAGTTTCTAACTAGAACCCACCTCGATTATGAGTCGTTGATGTCGAAGATGAGTTGAATCGGCGGAGAAATGATCGAAATCCAAGCTTTCCTCTTTCTCTTCTTGCTCCTCCTTCTCTCTACTCCTTCTCTCTAGAATCTTGTGTTGTTTGCAAAAATGAGAAAGAAATAGAAAGGAAAGAATATAAGCAACAAAACCTTAAGTTAGTACTTATAACTTAAGTGTCCAAAAGTATCTCTAATGTACCAATTAATGAAACCTCAGTGTCAGTTAATAACATTAGAGCATTTAATTTAATACGGGGTATTACATAAGTCATTTGTTAGTTGATTTGTAAACATATTTTATGTAGTAATATGCTCAATTTGGAAATAAGATTTAAGGATTTTCTCTTTGATAAATAAGTATTTAATGTCAAATTGTTTCGAGTGTGTAGAGCTTTTAATGTTTTAAGAGAAATGCATAATACCAATTTTGTTACAAAAATGCACTAATGGTCTAGTTCTGCTTCAACAACTTTGAAGGGAGAGATTAAATTCTTTACTATATAGCTTGAGAAATAGCCTCATATCAATCAACATAATAAGGTAGAGAGAGAAGCTCCAACCTCTATAAAATTTTGGCCTCTCAGATTCCAGATGTCCTATGACTTGTTGGGACATCTGTTCTTATGTAACATACAGGCAAAGTATAAACAATTTACAGCCGTACTAAAAAAGTAAACAACACACACAATTGTTTACCCAGTTCGATGTACAACAACATCTACTCTAGGGACTACCAAGCTAGGGATAATGTCAACTAAAATAATATCAATTCAAAGTACTATGCAAACAACCTTTGGTTCACACGTAAACAACCTCCTATTTACTGACTTCTCACTTAATCACTACCCGTTTAACTTTCTACTTAAGACTCACCTAGGTATGAGGCCCTCCTTAACTACCCTTCAACCACAGTCAGTGATTGGATACTTCTTAATAATTAGAATACAATAAGAAGACACACTTCCAACATAATACCTAGCCAAGACTCTTGACTAAGAACAATACTTAGAGTTGCTTACAAGCTTTCTCCAAGAACAATAAACATTCTATGTTTAAAATTTTTATAATGAACAATAATCAACTCTATTCTTCTCAACTTAAGAGAGATAACAAAACCTTACAACTCAAGAAACACATTCCAACTCACACGTCGAGTGGATTACAAAAACAACCAACCCTTATAGAGAGTGGTACAAACGACAAAACCCTATTATTTCTACATCTTGGACTCGTACTCTTCTAGGTTACAAACACTTCTATTTATAACCTTTTCCCAACTGGATTTGGGCTTTAAAATCACATCCTATCAGTTGCTACAAATTTGCAAAAGATTCTGCATAAAAATAGGTCTTTAATCAAATCTTCATAAATTATCTCCATAATTAGAAAGTGGATATCCTTCTTGATTCTGACTTAAATCGTTTAGACCTATCAATTCGCTCCACATAGACCTGCGTAATATTCACAGAATATTCTGCATTTGTTGAATCTTGACCTCATCCAACAACCCAGTCCATAACAGCCACAATGTCGAATAGCTTCTACATAAGACATCGTATCTGACATGGTGCGTTTTCTCAACTCAACATGTGCATAGGACATCTTTTTTAGCCTTTTCTTTTTTACCAAGATAATAAATCCTATTTATCATAGTGCTGCAATATTTGTTTTACTAAAATTAATGTCAATCCTAAAACACAGAAAACTAACACTCTCTCTAACTTTTTCTTTTCAAATTTCCTCAGTGGCGATCGTTCATCATTCATCATATGTGAATGAGATTCAAAGATTAGGGATGAGAGTTATGAAGGGGAAGCAAGTCAAGAGTAGAAGAGGATACAAATGGTCGAATTTAAAGCGTTGGGACACTATTAAAAGTTAGTTAACAAATATGTCTTGGCAAAAACTTTTTCAGTAAGCAACCAAAGATTAAGTTGAATAGTTACTATATGCCATACAAAAAAACTACTCTATTATTAGAAAAATAATCTTTAATGAAGTAAAGCATTCATTGATGCTAACACTACAACTATCTTGTCAGTGCACTAAACTGTACTGTACTTCAACTAAGTCAAACTACCAAAACGGAAAAAAACCAGTCATGTTGCATCATCAACCAACCTCCATTTTCTTCTTCACACTCTTACTCATCCACCTCCCTCAATTCACCACCGCACCAAACCCCTTTCCCGATTACCCATGCAAACCACCGCACCACCACCACCACCCATTCTGCGACCAATCCCTCCCAATCCAAACCAGAGCAACCTCCCTCATCTCCCTCCTAACCCTCTCCGACAAAATCAACCAACTCTCCAACAATGCCTCTTCCATCCCCAATCTCGGCATCCCGTCTTACCAATGGTGGTCCGAGTCCCTCCACGGCATCGCAACTAACGGTCCTGGTATTGACTTTAATGGCACTATCAAATCCGCAACTGATTTCCCTCAGGTTATTGTTTCCGCTTCTTCGTTTAACCGGTCCCTGTGGTTTTTGATTGGATCTGCTGTGGCTGTGGAAGCTAGGGCAATGTATAATTTTGGACAGGCTGGGTTGAGTTTTTGGGCTCCGAATGTTAATATTTTTAGGGATCCTAGATGGGGGAGAGGACAGGAGACGCCTGGGGAAGATCCTATGGTTGCTTCTGCTTATGCTGTTGAGTTTGTTAGAGGTTTTCAAGGTGGAAAGGGAATCAAAAAGGTGTTGAATGATCAGGATGATGATGAGATTATGTTGTCTGCTTGTTGTAAACATTATAATGCTTATGATTTGGAGAAATGGGGACAGTTTGCTAGGTATAATTTCAATGCTGTGGTAAGTTTTTTATACTTTTGTTTTGGGCTATGAAACACAGACACGGAAACATGACCTCGACACTGGCACGTGGACACTGGTAATAATTTAAAAATATGAATAAAGTAAATGTAATCACAAATGTCTGTCTACTTAGGTTTAGTCTATGTAGCATCAATGCTCTTAGATGTGGTTGTATATGTTTGGATCAACAACTTGATTAGTTAATGCTCTTATTGCTGTTAGCTGAAGTTAGTTTTGTTAGTTACTTACCTCCATTATGCATGTATGTTAGAGATGTGCTTGATTAGTGTCATTGGATTCAATAGTTATATTCATAACTTCTATGTTTGATTATGGTGTTGAGTGTTGAGTGAAATTGGTTTTTGGTAGGTATCACAACAGGATTTGGAAGACAGTTACCAGCCACCGTTTCGTGGTTGTGTTCAACAAGGGAAAGCGAGTTGCTTGATGTGTTCTTACAATGCAGTTAATGGTGTTCCAGCTTGTGTTAGTGAGGATCTCATGGGACTGGTTAGAAACAAGTGGGGATTTGAAGGGTAAGGGTTTGAGGAATTAGTTAAAGTTGAATTCGTGTTATTGAGAAAGTATGAGAAAAGTGAAAAAGAATGATCTTTTGTTGATTATTAAGATTGGTGAATTTAGAATTTGGAGTGCAGGTATATTACCTCAGACTGTGATGCGGTGGCTACTGTTTTTGAGTATCAGCATTATGCAAAATCGCCGGAGGAAGCTGTTGCTGATGTTCTAAATGCAGGTATTTCTGTTTGTTTTGTCTTTTTGGATGAATGTTTCTGATGAATTGATTGCAGAATATTATATGAATTGAATAGTTTCTTAGTTATTTTAATTCTTCATTTGATATTTAGGCGTGGATATTAATTGTGGAACATATATGCTTCGACACGCTCAATCTGCCATTGAACAAGGAATGGTGAAGGAGGAAACTTTAGATAAGGCTCTTCTAAACCTTTTTTCGGTTCAAATGCGCCTTGGACTGTTTAATGGAGATCCGAGAAAAGGCAAGTATAGTAAACTGGGACCTCAAGATGTTTGCACTCCGGAACACAGAAAACTAGCACTTGAAGCTGCAAGGCAGGGGATTGTACTGCTGAAGAATGACAATAAGTTTCTTCCCTTGGATAGGAAGGCTGGTGTTTCCTTAGCTGTCATTGGCCCAATGGCAAATACAAGCAAATTAGGTGGCGGTTATTCAGGTATAGTTTTTCACTTTGGAGCATTGTAATTCGTTCATCTTCATTTAATTGTTCAATTCAATTCTTGATGTTGAAAGTGAACCTTATATCTTTTACCTAATAATGTAGGATTTCCTTGCTCCCCCAAAAGTCTATACGACGGACTTAAAGAATATGTACCGACGATATCCTACTCTTCTGGTTGCCGTGATGTACAATGCGACTCAGATGATGGTTTTCCTGAGGCTATTGACATTGCAAAAGAAGCAGATTTTGTTGTTATAGTAGCCGGGATTAGTACAATACAAGAGACAGAGGATCTTGATCGAGTTAGTCTTCTTTTACCTGGTAAACAGATGGAACTTGTCTTGCGTATTGCTGCTGCTAGTAAAAGACCAGTGATTCTAGTTCTTACTGGTGGAGGGCCCCTTGATGTTTCCTCTGCCGAAGTAAATCAACATATCGCAAGTATTCTTTGGGTCGGTTACCCTGGTGAAACTGGTGGAAAAGCACTAGCTGAAATCATCTTTGGAGAGATCAATCCAGGTATGTATTTCGTTAATAAATGAATACAATACTCAAAATGGGTGTTGTTAATTCGTTACAAATAGTGAACATTTGATGTTGATTTTGATGCAGCTGGAAGGCTTCCGATGACTTGGTACCCTGAGTCGTTTACCAGTGTTCCCATGAACGACATGAGAATGCGTGCTGATCCTTCACGTGGTTATCCTGGAAGGACTTATCGGTTTTACACTGGAAGTAGAATATACGGATTCGGGCATGGCTTAAGTTACAGTGATTTCTCATACAGGTTTTTATCAGCTCCAAGTAAACTCAGTTTTTCTAGAATCACCAAAGGTGGTCCTAGAAAAAGTTTATTAAATAAGGAAGATCAAGAGGTTTATGAAGCTGATCATGTTCAAGTTGAAGAGTTGCAAAACTGCAACTCATTGAGCTTTTTATTGCATGTTTCTGTGATGAACCTTGGTGATATGGATGGAAGTCATGTGGTGATGTTGTTCTCAAAATGGCCTAAAGTTATACCCGGGTCTCCGGAAAACCAGCTTGTTGGATTCAGTCGCGTGCATACAGTTTCTAACGAACCTATGGAAACAAGCATTTTTGTGGATCCTTGTGAACACTTGAGCTTTGCTGATGAACAAGGAAAAAGGATATTGCCCTTGGGCAATCACATTTTGAACATAGGGGATGTAGAGCACATTGTTTCTATTGAAATTTATTAATTATTACTCCTTCAGTTTATTTTTATTTTTACATGTAGTTTTTAAGTTTTTTTACACACTAAAACAATTAATAAATTGTGTTATGCTATGGAGGTTTACACTAAGCCTGATTAATTTTGAGGTTGTAGTCAAAAGACAGTCTTGTAACATCCTAAAATTCTTAGGACGGTTGGTAAATCGGATGAGAGATATATGCTAAACAAACTGGGATTGCAGGTAAGTAGTCAGTGTGTGAAGGCGTTGGAGCTGTGACATGAAGCTGAACGTGAGGAAGGATACACCAACCTGGAGTTGATGTACGAAGTCGAACGGGGCGAGAGGCATGCCTAGTCGGACGGCTTAAGTGCCAAGTCAGTATGACGGTTATGGTAGTCCAATGGTTACACGGACGTTAAGAAAATCAGTTGAGGGACATTATACTTCATGATTACGACGATAGAAGTTAGAAATTGCTATTGATTGTGGGAGCTGGAAGGTCACCATTCAATGAATGCAGGTCATAAAGGTTAACTATAAAAGGGAGCCTCCCATAGAGGGAAAGAAGACTAACCAATAGAGCAATAACGTACAAGAAATACCTGCACACCAATAGTCTCAAATATACGTAACTGTTGAGGTCTCGCCTGATTAACTTCGGGGAGGCTATTCAAAAATGTTTTTCAAGAACATTTGGCGCCCACCGTGGGGCCTAGGTAAAACTTTCCTAGGCCACGCATCAATACCATTTTTTCAAGAATGTCCGGATCATCACCTAACATGAGTGATCAGGATTGTAACACCCCGATTCTCCGACACTGGCAATTGTCATTTAAATTGTTCTAATGATGATTAGAGGATATATGAGTAGTACATACATGTACTTATATTAAGAACTACCAAGAAAACTATTGAGATGGTTAGGATCCAAATGGGGTAGTTAGAAACCAACAAAGTGGCAATTTGGTGAATATGACTTAGTTAGAGGATAAATCAGACATTAACCTCTAAATGCATGGACCTAAGATTGTTGGTAGAGACATTACTTCTTTCAAAACCAGAATTTTAGGAAGAGAATGGTTAGAAGTATGAGAGAGGAAGGAGAAAGAAGTGGTTCAAGTTCCATTTTCGTACACCATGGACAACACTCACTAAACAGGCCATAACTTCTTGCTCATAACTCCGATTATAACGATTCCGGTCTTGTTGGAAAGCTAACGAAATTCTCTACGATTTGCATATATGGTTCGCATTCGTAGGTGCTGTATTGATGGAGATAAACAAGTTTGAAGTTGAGTGATCCATGCTGAAAGTGTGAATAAGAGGGTTACGGGTTTGTTCATGTTAGAAGTGAAGTTTTGATCAAGAAGCAAGTTCAATGGCAGCAAAGAACACCTCTCAACCTCCATTTAATTCAAGGTGAGTTCCATAGATAGGAACTTGGGTAGGAATTGGTGGGGAAATTGCATGTTCAAGGGTTTAGTTGTGATCAATGTGATGCATGCATGCTTAAATAATTGATTTTGGGAATTTTGGTAATAATTGACTCTTGCATGTTGATAATCTATGAATGCATGATGATATAACTTATGCATGTGATCTATCCCTGGTACGATATAAATATGTACTGATTTAGAATGAATTGGTATGTTGGATGATATCAAATTTGGGAAGGGATTGAAGTTAGAGCACTTTGGGACTATTTTATACATGAAAAATAGGTGGTTTTCAGGCTGAGATAAGTAGAAATCAATTACCCTATAATGGAAATCGATTTCTATAAAAAAAAATGGATTTTTGGGCATTTTGTGTGCAGGAAACCGATTACCCATATATGGAAATCGATTTCCTGAGACTGCGTTGGAAAAATAAATGCAGAATTTGAAAACAGCATAACTGGAGTTTCGTAACTCGGAATTAGGTGCCGTCGGAAGCGTTGGAAAGCTCTTCGAATGCTCTATCATATAGTGAATTAAGATAATTGTTTTATGCCAAATATTTTAGGTTTAACTTGATATTATAATATGTATATATGATATGGTTACTACGGAGTCTTAATGGAAAATATTCCAACTTCGGAAATTCATAACTTTCGACTCGTAGGTCCGTTTGACGCGGAGTTTATATCATTAGAAAGCTAGTAACATGTATTTTGTAGGAAAAATACCCTCGGTACCATATTTTTGCTCTCCGATATATCTGACACCCATTTAGACGAATGTGGTAAACAGAATTTTGGGAAATTTACCCTCAAGAGTAATTCAGTCCCGTAGAGGGAGCTGAATACCTCTGTTGTCCTTCGAGAGTTGTGAAACCGTGTTGTAGGACATGATACGCTTTATATTATCACTTGTATACTAGTGGTATGAATATGTAGGACAAATTTGAATGCTTTATGATGATAAATGCTATTATGGCTTGATGATTTGTGTGACAATGATCACTTGATTTATGTTTGTTCTGGTCGAACTTTCGGATATGATTATATGCATACTTGATGGGAGTGATCTGGTGTATCCTCATCATGTATGTTGTGATTTTGTGCATTAACGAGTACGCAATGGGAATGATCTGGTGTATACTCATTGCGTATGTCGTCATCTTTATGTCCCCCTCCACGCGGGAATGATCTGGTGTATACTCCGTGGATGGCCGCCAATGGGAATGATCTGGTGTATACTCATTGGTGGGAAGGGATACCTGGGCATATTCACCGCTCTCAATGGGAATGATCTAGTGTAAACTCATTGATCGGTGTGAGATATGTGGGTACTCGATGGGAATGATCTGGTGTATACTCATCGTGTTACCAAGGAAATGCTAGTGCTTGATGGGAATGATCTGGTGTATACTCATCATGTACTGAAAAAGGCATTTCGCCTAGCAGGAAAACATCGAATGTTGGTACGGTGAGATGGTGATACCATGTCGGTAAGATCACTTGTTTATTCACCCCTAGTGATGCCACATAGGCAATATTATTAGGTCCTCTCTGGTGGGCTGGTACAATCATGGTGACGTGGTTGTACTAGCAACATCATACTTGTGTGTTGTTTGTCTGTTTGTTGATATCTCATTGGTTAGCCACGGGACTTCCAATGGTGATATTGTCCTTGTTGTGTATTTGTACCTGGCCGTGAGGAAAACCCCCGGATCCACGGCAAATCCGTTTGATTGCATGTACCTTGTAGGACCGAGTGAACTCGTAAGATATGGGAACTCACTGAGATTTAGTAATCTCACCCCAATCATCTTATCTTTTTCAGGTGCATTTTAGTAGCGTGGCATGTTTGGATTGAAGGCTTAGGAGTGGTGATGGCTCGAAGACCTTGTTAGATCTCATTTTCCGCTGTGCAGATTCATTGAAGACACATGTTTTACAATTCTTAGTAGAATTTCATGCTGTATCTTATATGGATCATCTTGTAGCTTGGCTTTTGTATGTACTCAATATCAATTTTAACGTTTCATGCATAATATACTAGTCAGTTATGTATGGGGTGTTACAAGGATCCTCCTTTGGACATGGCGCACCTGTTGACCGTCATGGAGGCTCTACGGTAGTACATCGAAGCCCTGCAAGATAGTTTCCAGAAACTCCAAGCTTAAAGCCAACCAGGCGGGGATATAGAGGAAGAAATGCTAGACCCCCAACTGCTGGCAGAAGCAATATGGGACCACTTGGTTCTGGAGAACTTCAAACCACCACCATTGTCACTCTTACCCACATGAGCATATCATATCTATCAATAATGAGATGGCGATAGTTGGCAACTCAGACTCCATAAAGTTCTAACTCATGGCCGGAACATTCAAAGACGTCGCCTTGCGCTGGTACATGAGTCTACCCAGATGTTCGGTTACCGGATATCAAGACCTAACCCGGAAGATGATGTAGTATTTCGCTGCTAGCAAGCATAGAAAGGTGTCCATTACCAGTCTATTCAACGTGCACCAAGGTCCCATCCGAATCTTTTCGAGAATACATGACGCACTTTAATGAGGAAACCATAAAGGTTACCCGCCCTAATCAAGAAATATTTGTGGGAGCCTTCCAAAACGGCTTGAGTTTCTCGCTCAGAAGCCATCCACCAGTATGGATGAGATGATGAGCATGGCTGAATGTTACATCAAAGGTGAAGAGAGCAATATGAAAAAGAGGTCTCGAGATTCCAAAGAAAGATCCCAAACAAGGCCGGAGGGATCCGGGCCGAGATAGAAGCATATATGGCACGCTCATAGAGACAAACTTGCTACAAGATCACCCATAGGACTTTTGACAATTCCCCTGAGGTCTACACACCACTTAATGCAAAATGAGCAGACATATTGCGTGAGGTATACCACCTGAAGCTGTTTCTCGAGCCTCCACGACCTAGGACAGTAGCAGCTGTAACGGGAAGGGACGAAGGTCCATGGTGTGCATACCACCGCATGAAAGGTCATCACACTGAAGATTGCCACCAATTAAAAAAGGAGATAGAGATACTCATCTATAAGGGCGAACTGCTGTCGTATGTGAAGGATATCATAGGGACAACTAGAAAAGGAGTCCTTCCCGGAGAGAGTCAAATTCAGAAAACCTCTCTATCAAAAAGGGGAAGGGCTTCGATGAGGTATGCAAAACCAGAGTAGCATGTCATACTCTCAATAATGTATGTATCTCTAGGGCCACTAACGAGGGAAGAAGGGAAGTCTGTTGCCGTCATCTTTTTGAGACAGGACTCAAAAGATGTGTTAGCTCATGAAAACGACCTGATGGTCATAAAGGTGCAAATACACGATAGGAGTGTCAAGCGGATGTTGATCGACCTGGTAGTTCCGCTGAAATCCTGTACTGGGACGCCTTCAAGAGCATGAACATGGACACTTACGAGATGTTTCCTCTTAAAGGAACCCTGGTCGGCTTCTTAGGAGAGCAAGTCTAGGTATTAGGATACTTGCCCATCAAGACCGTTTTGGGAGTGGAGATAACGCCAAATCCATCAAAGTAAGAGACCTGATAGTAAACGCCTCGTTGCCCTATAACATCATCATCAGCAGACCGGCGTTTAATGTTCTTGTCTTTTGACAATGCCTCTGGGATCTACACACCACTTAATGAAAAACGAGCAGACTTACTGTGTGAGGTATACCACCTCAAGCTATTTCCCGAGCCTCCACGATCTAGGACAATAGCGGCTGTAATGGGAGGGAACGACGGTCCGTGGTGCGCATAGCACCGCGTGAAAGGTCATCACACTGAAGATTGCCACCAATTAAAAAAGGATATAGAGATACTCATCAAGAGGGGCTAATTGTTTTCGTATGTGAAGGATGTGGGAGGGAAAACTGGAAAAAGGAGCCCTTCCCAGAGAGAGTCAAATTCTGAAAAACCTCTCTACCAAAAAGGGGAAGGGCGCCGAGGAGGTACGCGAAACCACAGTAGCATGCCATACCCTTAATAATGCATGTATCTCCAGAGCAGGTGTGATTGCATACTTGCAATTTGTTAACTCAAATCTCTTCAGAAGCTCAAGTTCATACTTTAGCTCATGCAAAATGATACCCTTCTTAGAGTACTAAATCTTCATCCCTAGAAAATATACCATATTTTCCATATCAGTCATCTCAAGCTCATTCATCAACACTTTCTTGAACTTGACTATCTCATTATAACAACTTCTAGTCAGCAATATGTCTTCAACATAGAGACATAGCAGAATCATATTGCTTTCATAAGTATGTTGAACATAAACACCATATTCTATATCACATTTTTGAAACCCCTGCTTATTGAAAAATGAATCAATCTTCAAATTCCAAGCTCTGGGCGCTTGTTTCAATCCATACAAGGCTTTATGCAACTTGTACACCATCCATTCCCGATTCCTTGTCACAAATTCAGGAGGTTGTGACACATAAACTTCTTCTTGTGAAGGACCATTCAGAAATACAGATTTAACATCCAGATGTATCATAAACCATTTCCTATTAGTAGCTATAACAATCACCAACCTGACCGTTTCATATCTAGTTACAGGTGGAAACACCTTAAAGTAATCTAGCCTAGGTTTCTGAAGAAAACCTCTACCTACTAACCTTGCTTTATGTTTCCCAATTGATCCATGTGGCTTCAACTTCACCTTGAAAACCCATCTGACACTGATGGCTTTCTTCTCCTTTGGAAGCTTAGTCAACTCCCAAGTCTTGTTTCTTTCTATAGCCTTAAGTTCTTCTTTCATGGCCTTCAGCCAAACTTTTTTCTTGAGTTCTTCTTTTGTATTCACAGATTCAGAGTCTACTAACATGGTGTTTACGGTGATTTCCGGTAAACAACCGCTAGTCTTCCAAACTATAATAAATATGATTTGGTTACTCGCAGGATCGACTAGATTGATCCTAAGACACATAGTCAAGAAGATTGTCATCAACGTTCATTCGAACCATATTCATTATTTGTCTTCTTCAATAAGCGTTGTTCGATTAAAGAACAAATAGTCTTGACAATCACTTTGTTATATATAAATGTGACTTCAGCGAAAAGATAAGTAACATAACATAGAAAATTAAAAGGACTATTGAAACGTAAAGAATCTTAAACTGCAGAAATGTAAAAGACTTTGAAAGTAAATAACATGAAAGTAATTCGAAAGTAAATGACATTAAAGTAAAGATACAGAAATGTAAATGGCAAGAAGTAAACGAAATGCAGTAATTCTGGAAGATATTTAAAAACAAAAGATAATACACATGTATTAAAATGGTGGTGTCATACGTACATTTTCTCAGCGAACTCTTTCTCTTAACGCTTGATACTTGAGTAAATATGTGAGTGATTTGTACAAAATGAACACACAGAATCCTAACATTAAGACTCCTATTTATACTAGTTTCGACCTTAACGGTCCTATACTAATCTGCTGCCACGTTTCTCATAAGAACTTCTAGCGATGCCATCTGTTACTTGGACAGTTACGAAACCGTCTTCGAATTTCAAATCTTCCCGCCTGAGTCTGTCTTCGACGCGTGGCAGTGTATTAAACAAACACTACGAAAAAAACACACGCTAAGTAGTAATACTTGAATATATTTATAAATTTGTCTAAGTCCCCGAAGACACATACTTTTCACTAGCTTTCAGTATTCATTATCTTCATAGCGAACTTAGAAATCTTTACTCTCGAAGCATGACCATCAGTAGCCATTCTTTTATTTTTAAGGGATGGCCATCAGTAACCATCTTTCCTTCGATTTTCTACTTCTTCGAAGGATAAATACTACAAAACGAAATCTCCAGCTAACAATTTGCCCCCAATAAATGCCTGTTTCGAGAGTCAACAGAAATAGGCGTTTCTTGTCATTATAAGATTTCGTTCTTTATTGATCTTTGAGAGTTCCAAGACTGCTGACTAACGTCATAATCATTGATGACCCTGTTTCCGAAACGTCTTGTCATTTTCAAAGATGTCTTCTCATAACTTACATTCCCACGTTTTAACCTTACTTCTTGATCATTACTCCTACATACTAGGAGTGAAGCTAACTTTATTCGACCGCCGTTGGATTAAATCACCAGCCGCCACGTATTCCTTGGATTTTACCCAAAAGATTTAAAAAGGGTTTCCGTTAAACCTTTAAATACTTGGTCTTGCACTTCTACACAACCTTTCATTCCTATTTCTTCATCTTCTTCAAAAAACCAAACATCTTCAATCTCTTCAAAATCTCGTTCTCTTAATCAGAAATTTCTCTATGGCTTCATCTTCAAATGTTCTTCAACCTGCTCTGAAGCTCCAATCAACAACACGGTCTGGGGAACAAGAGCACGTTCAAAACCCTAACACCGAAGAAATACGCGCTATATTATTATATATTATTTATTATTATTATTTTAATTATTTATATTATTATT